>NW_027497214.1:0-213714 GCF_021521415.1 Bidens hawaiensis | reverse complement strand
TGTTACATGGTTAATCTAATTAATTCAAGACCAATTGGGTTAGATCTCAAACTCAAGTTATTAACTTTCAGAAGTGGAAACAACTCAATTGGTCTTGTCGTTTGTGAGATACACTATTTACAAAACAGCCTACATGAAAGCTTCCCGAATCAGACTTGGCAATCAGATTTTTAAATTAATAAAAACTATCTTCCACATGTCCAAAAACTTACAAAATCGAACTCTTAGAAACTAGACTCGACCTAATACATAATAGAATTAGTAATAACTTCCAAACAAATCATTAACATCAAGTTACAGTCATTTTAACATGAAATTATGATTCTGCCCAGCATCAGTTTTCATCAAAAACTCAACAAACTACTAATTTATGAACCAAGAATCATGCATGCAACCCTAGCTCATCAATAATCAACATATTTAACATTTAGTATATATAGTCATCATGTTTAATCATGCAAACGAATCAATGGAATGAATTAAGGGTGTGTTTAATTACCTAGTTAGTACTTTAACCCTTCAATCAAGCTTGTGAGGTAGTGTATGTGTGTGTGTGGTTTTTGTTTGGCCGATCCAAGGGAAGGGGGGCTGCCGATCGCAAAGGGGAGACGGAGAAGGAGAGAGTTAGGGTTTGTGTTATAAGTTTCTTTATATATTATATATTAATTACATGTTACAACTTGCACCCTCAACTTCTATTTTGTATCATTCTAGTGTTAACTAGTCAATCACCTCCATAATGTGATGTTATACATACAAGCACAAATTTACACATATAAACATAACACATAATTATATCAAGCACTTGTTTATAATATTTACTGTTTGTTCACCAACGGTTTAAGTCGACTCGTGTGTGATTCGGTGAAACTACGAAAGACTAATTGTGTAATGATTGTCATGTGTCATTTAAATCCTAATTAAATGCAATGAGAAATGCGTTAACTGGAATGACATAGTTCGTGTGATCTTGAGATTGAATTAATGGAGCTCGGATTAACGGAGTTAGCCTGAAATTGACGAGTATCACAATAATGAACACTGAATTCAAATACCGTATAATTAGTTTTTGTGTATTCAACGTGGTATACATAATGAATATAGTGCTCCAAATGTGCCACAGCAGAATAGGTTTGCTGAAAGAAAGAATCAGACTATAATTGAACCACCATGCTAGCAGATTCTAAGCTTCCTATTTAGCTCTCGAACGAGGCTTTGAATACTGCTTGCTACACTTTGAATCGGTTCTCACGGTGAAGAGCTTAAGAAGAAAAGTACGAATTTTCGAACAATCATAAGCCGAATCTTGGATTCATTGAGCCATTTTGGTGTCCTTGTACGATGCTAAGGAAGGATGCGGGAAATTTTAAGGAGAAGGCCATTGAAGGATATTTCTTGGGTATGTGTCACCTAAGAAATGGGTTTTTAATCTCTTCTTTGGGTGTGTTGAAGAATGATACCATGTTGACTGTCATAGGTACACCACACCTCCTACTGGTAAGGGATCAGATTGGATATTCGACAATGATAGATTGTTTAATTCTTTCCCTTCCTCAGTCGATGTAACTGATGACTTGGTTCGTGTTCACCTAGAACAAGAGTTGTTTTTTATTCGAAGTTCTTCTACTCATCATTCTACACATGTATAATGAACGTTTCTGTTTTGTTTGATGATACCGACTTTGAAGATTCTACCTTAGAACGTTGAGTTGAAACTCATGTAGACAATGACATACATCAAGAGAATCTTCCCAATCTTTGAATGATGAAGTTGCTGATGTAAATATCAACAATTTGCATGATAATGTTGAAGTTCCTGAGTATCTGACTCTTCGAATTCAGTCTTTCTATCCCTAGGACAATATTATTGGTGATTTTAATGAGGAGTGTATACATGTCATCAAGTTGCTAATGTTGTTGGTGATCCATTGTTGTGTGTGCATGCTGACATTAATGCCTTTGGGAATTCAGAATACTATCTAACACGCTTGCTTTCTATCCCAAATCGAGCATAAAAAGTGTTTCTATGGCACTTCAAGAACCATCTTGGTTAGAGACAATACAAGATAAACTTTAACAATTTGTTTGTCTTGGTGTTTGTGATCTTGTTGACAAACCAGATCGGGTAATAAAGGTTATCCTGACAAATCAGGTATTTAAATGTAAAAAGGGTGATCGTGGGATAATGTGCGCAACAAAGAAAGACTGTAGTCCAACGATTAAATCAGCGTAAAGGCATAGATTACAATGAAGTATATGCTCTAGTTGCAAGACTTGAGGCTATACGAAAATTCTTGGCCTAAAAGCTTTCAAACACTTCAAAGTGTACCAAATGGATGTTAAGAGTGCATTCTTGAACGGGGAAATTCATGAAGAGGCGTGTTAGGTTTATATTATAGATCGACGTATCGAATCATTACTCGTTGATAAGAAATATTAGTTGCAAGTAAAAGAGTCAAAATAACGAGTAAATTAAGCATGTCCAGGTGAATTAAACGAGTTTTATATTATTTGATTGGTATTATCCAAGAGGCAGATGGAGTGAAAACCAAGGCACAAGACCACTACCAATGGTTTGTTAGGTCATGTTTTTCTTTTTATGTGTCTTGATTAGAGAGTTTTCCCTCGAGGGAAAAGTCTCCCCTGGTAGTCGAGCATTTATGAGTAGTAGTACGTATGTACGTATGTATTGATGTATCTGTATGTATGTATGTATGTATGTAAGTATGTATGTATGCATCCATGCATACATTGTATGTATGTATGTATGTATGTATGTATGTATGTATGTATATCTATGTATGTATGTATGCATGCATGCATGCATGTATGCATGCAAGTGTTCATCCTATAATTGA
This sequence comes from Bidens hawaiensis, assembly GCF_021521415.1. Taxonomy (NCBI): domain Eukaryota; kingdom Viridiplantae; phylum Streptophyta; class Magnoliopsida; order Asterales; family Asteraceae; genus Bidens; species Bidens hawaiensis. The sequence goes on along the minus strand of NW_027497214.1, from coordinate 210,856 downwards.
TTGTTAATCGAATTGAATTCTCCACATCGGTGCATAGATCTTTCAAGAGTTAATACATGTTGTAAGATCGATCCTGAACTCATCTTGTTTATCGCTTTTCGACACGTTTCTGCATAGTACCCAATTCCCACACTTGGTTTAAGAGGGTGTTATCGAATAGTTCAGACTAACCGCTAAATCTAATTCAATTCTCCCTTGAATCCGCCATGGACATTATACTATAAAGTTCGTTGAAGTTTTTGTGGGTATTTTCCAAATTTGGATGAAATTTGATGATTCGAAGATGATTTCTGTGAGATGATGCTTGGGAGGCGCCCACTGTTGAATAGCCTCAATCTTAGATGGATCCGCTTCCACCCCTTTACCGGATATGATGTGACACAAATACTCTACTTCTCGATCACCGAACACACATTTAGACTCCTAGAAATTAACTGATGTTCCCGCATGGTGGACAAGACCTGATGTAGATGTTGAATATGTTTCTCTTCATCTCTAGTAAATATTAAAATGTCATCAAAAAATACGAGGACCCCTTTTCTTAGGAATGGTCTAAAAACATGGTTCATCAATGCTTGAAACATTTCCGGTGCGAAATGAGGTTTTGGGAATATCATCCAAAGCCATTTGAACTTGGTGGTACCCAGAATGCAAATAAAATTTAGAAAACAATGTAGCCCCCCCCCCCCCAAATCATCTAGCAACTCTTCTATTATCGGAATAGGAAACTTGTCCTTAACTATCACGTCGTTGAGTCTACGGTAGTCCATACACTTTCACAATTGCCCGTGTTTTTTCATAACTAATACTACCATAACCGCGAATGATCTTGTACTTCTAAGGATAACCCCGACATCTAGGAACTCAAGTGTGGCTTTCTCAAAGACGTCTTTTTGTATGGCGGGATATCTCCACTTTTGTTGGCTTATAGGTGTGGTACCTTCTTTCAACGGAATATTGGGGATCAATGGCCATGCCGGTGGCAAAGATTTTGGCATTTGGAAAACATCAGAGAACTCATGCATCACCTTCTACCAAATGCATGCATTCTTGTCTTGAGGTTGATCACATACCACCTTGGATTGAGACACAGGTTCAGCCGACATACCTATGTATAACAAACCACAATATAAAGAAAAGGAAAAATAAAGAAAAATAAAAGGGAATTCCATCCCACATTGGTGGAGGAAAGAAAATGGAATCCTTCCACTTTGGTACAAATAAGAAAGTGAATTCTTATCCCACATCGCTAGATTATAAAACTAGTAAGTTCCTTATAAGAAGGCTAGTTTATATGATAATATTATTATAAGACAAATCACACGCAGTGGCCTAGCTAGCGTTGAATCGGCAAACCTATGGGTCTCATCGCGACCACCATTGAAAGTCTATCATCATACGCGACCACCATTGAAATCAGCAATAAATAGGGAGGAAATCAGACCTTCAATTATCGTTCTTAAATCAGCTTTCTCTCTCAATTTTCTTATATTTAGAACTTGGTATAATACCCGAGTAGTATTAACGATACCCTCTCCGATCGAAACACACTTTTATACACGAATCCGAAAAGCTCTGCCTGTACAAGGTAAGACATTATGTCATCATGTAATGTTTTTAATCTCGTGATTATCATTACAATTATTGGGTTTATACTAATTTAGATATGCTACATTGTGTTTAATCTAGGTTCTTATTTCCATGTGGCTCTTTAATTATAAACTTGCAAGGTGAGACATTCGAGTTTGTTTCCAACTCACAATTATATGAGACAATTGATTTTCCAATACTGGCATTATGATTTTAAACCTATTGATATCACGATAGATAATCTAAATGCTTTCAAAATATTTTCAAAGTATTTTAAGTACATTACAGTGATTAAGTCTTCGTATACTTACGGGATGGTTACTACTAGTATTGTAGTGTTTTGTATAAAAGTCTTGCCTACTAGGCCATTACACGTTACTTATTGGACAAGTGTTAGCAAATAAGTAATATGGCCACAATCACTGATATGGTTGAGTGACAAATACCTTTCGGTAATTACTAAGCAGGCAAAGGAAAAAACATATTAATGGTGTAACTGTAAATGTGTTATTTATAAATGAATGTACTCACCGGTATTTCATACTAATCAAATATTTTTAAACGTGTTTCAGATGACTTGTTAGACACAAAAGAATGATGTATGCGGGCTTCCAACTTAAATAAGTGGCTTTTTCACCAGAATAAATAAACGTGTTTTGTAAATTAGGGTTTTTGTAAATCTCGTTTTCTGATTTTGGTTAATAAATGAAAGTATGAGTTGTTATGAGTCGGGCTAGTGTTGGGTTAATGGATATGGGTTATGGACTTGGGTTATGAAGGAAAAAGGAAAAGACCATGGGCTTATGCCCATGATCTATAATTATATAAACCATTAATCCCCCATTTAATTCATTTTCCACACATTCCATACACCTCCCAAAACACACACTTAAGCTCTCTCTCTAGACGAAATCACCAAGGAAAAACTGATCCCGATCCAAGGTAATGATAGTATCTGTAACACCCCGTAACCGCAGCGGAAACGTAAACGGGATGCAACAGACACATCTGATATCAACAGCATTGCTTATAAAGAAAACACCACTACATTAATTTACATCATATTACATTGTTCCAAGTTTAGTTACCGTCTAGGCGTTACACATAAGTTTTACCAACAGTACATTAACATATTTAATACAAAATGATCACTTTTTGACAGTGGGGAATTTTATAAAAATATTTCCAGAGTTAATTTTTATATTTAAAATTTATTTATCTATTTTTAAACACCATTTAAACACTAAATATGTCGTAAATACCAAACGACCTTAGAAAAATCCCAAATTTTTCCTGGATGATCCCTGCCATCCACATAGTCCCCTGTAATTTTTTCAGAACCAAAATCTCATTTTACATGCCATTTTCACTAAAACCGAGCTAGAAAACCCTAGAACTCGTTTAACCGAAAAGCCTACTTAGACTTCTCCAACTGAGCTCAAATTTTGTGTGTGACTTATACATGTTATAAAAAGCTCATCTGGAATTTTCCAGAATTTTTCATGATATTTAACTATTTTTCACCATTTTTGGCCAAAACCGAGCATTAAATTCACCAAATATTCATCCTTTGTCCAAAAATTACCAAAAATTCACAGAACTCATATTTTCATGTATCTAACACCTCTGTAAAATTTCATGACCTAACTCTAAGTACATCACAATCTGTCCAAATCACAAACATTACACAAAAACCAAACTACCTTGTGTTTCTAGCTTCAAATCGCAAGGATCTCGCTTTCTAGCCCTTGCTATCAACTAGATACAACACCTACAAGCACAGTAACACCACACCATGAAAGTTACACCTACAATCAAGCCATTTCTTTCATGGTTTCGGTTATGCTTTAAAAACAAAGATTTAACCGTAAAAATTCGTTTTTGGTTCGTTTAACTCCTTTCTTGGACCAAGATCCCTTGTATAACCCGTATACATCACTTGATCATGCAAGAATCGGTTTCATCTCGGGTTTTCACCCTTTTTCACTTGAAACTTCAATTTCTTGTAATTAAACTCGAGAAAGGAAGATGAACACGTAATTAACTCGGTTTTTACCTCGTTGTTCTTGCTAAAACTTTGGAATTTTGGATCTTAAGGTGGAGAGGAGATGGAGATCATGGAGTGTTTGTGTAAAAAAAAAATAACAAGGATAAAGGGATCATTCCCTTTAATCCGATCGGAGTCAAGGAGAGGGTGGGGTGGGACCCACCTCTCCATTCTTGGCCATTCATTTGGATTTCAGGAATTTGGATAACGTTTTGGATAATCTGGTTCAGTTCGTTTTTCGGTTAAATTTTTAATTCGGCTTAAAACGAGGCTAAAACGGTCGTTTTTCGGCTTAAAAATGAAATTTATATAAAACCAATTTTCAAAACTTTAAAAAACTTAAACCATGGCATTTATTATCTTAGAACATCATATTATTAATAATCGCGCATCTTTTTCGGCTTGATCGATCGTCTCTTGCTTGGTTTGGTATTAAAGGTTTCGTTTAACGTACCGACGTACCATTAATCGAAATTTCTTTTTCTGTGCTTTAATTCACTTATCCCGAAGCTTTAACACTTCGTAAACATCACTAAATATTATGTATCTCGTCTATAATGTATCCCCGATTCGTTCGGGCTTCAATAACCGTTATTCGGTTAATTGTATTTCCAATACGATTAACTGTATAATCGAGTATAATCCGTAATGTGAATCATACATACTCGTATAAATGCATTATAATTCATATATTCATTGTCAAATAACACGTAAATAGTATACCGGCTAGGGTATACCTGAATTTGCCGGAATCATTACAGATATTGTATAACCTTAAACCCGTTAGATATAATCATGAAACAACGAGCCGACACCGTTAAACTGTTTAAGTCACGAGATCCGGGTGGAATCGGATATAAACCGAACATATGATGAGCTTAGGGGTCACCCTAGCTCAAATCTGGATCGAACAGGACGAAAAACGGTTTTTCCGGCGAATCCGCGATTTTCAGGCGGCGGCGCTTGAAAGGCGGCGCCAGAAAAGTTAATACGAGGTAAAAGATGTTAGGGAATGTTCTGACATTCCCTGACCTAACCCTAATTCGTTAATGGAAAGTTAACGAATTAGAGATAATTCGTTAAGGAGGAGTTAACGAATTGGAAGCAATTCGTCAAGTGATTCGTTAAAGGAAAACCTAACGAACTAGACTTAATTTGTGTTCAAATTCGTTAAAGCTAAGTTAACGAACTAGCTCCCAATTCGCGTTGATCATCCGTTAAAAGAAATAACGACTTAGAAGGTCCAGTTCGCTCCTTAGACCGGTTCGCTATATGGACTGATTCGTTAAGGGTCCAATTCGTTAAAGGGTTTAATTCGTTACAAGAACCAGTTCGCTAAGATAAGCCAATTCGTTTAGAGCAATGTAACAAACTATAAGTTTGATAAAATGACACTACAATCCCTAGACTTAGAAAAAAAATGATTTAATTACAAAGAAGCGCTTGATAAAATGGAAAAACTAAATGACGATCTAATGGAAAATGTGATAAGACAGTTAATAGAAATAAAATTTTTCCAAGATGACCTGGCAACTCGACCCCAGCCACGGGCTCTGCCCCTTGGGCCCTGCTAGGGGCTGCCGCCCCTAGACCCTGCTGCTAGGGGCGCTGCCCCCGGACCCCGTTCGTTGAGGGTTATAATTGAACTGGAAAAGCGATATGGATGGTGATAGTAATTATTACGCGTAATTGTTATACAGTTAGTCGCGCACAGCTAAAGAGGGGAATAACCGTAAACGGTGAACGCAACGCATTGAGGTGAGTTTCTAGCCCCACTTCCATGTTATGTTTTCGGGGATGTGTGCATACTCGATGTGATAGTTAATACACTTACCTTAAGTGGTAGGTATATGCCTTGTATGTTTTATGTATGATGATTACTTGACGGTGCGTGAACGATCTTGGGATATTGCATGTACCGTCAGGTGGTAGTTAAAGATATGATTGATATGTATGATGTAAGATATGATGTATATATGATGTATTTATAATGTATGTATGATATGTCAATGGTTCATGAACGCTCTATGGAGATTGCACGTATTGTCAAGGAATGTTTGTAAGAACAGGTATGGTACAGTTGCAAGAAACAAAGGGACCAGACCCTAATAATATTAGTGATGGTAGGGACCAGACCCTAATAATATATGTGATGGTTGGGACCAAACCTTAATAATATCTGCGATGTTGGGGACCAGACCCTTTATAATATCTGTGATGTTAATAGGGCGGAAGGCTCTTTAAATAGGATGGATAGTTATATATGAAGAGTAAGTATGATTAATGTACACCCCTTTGGGCACGTGTGCAAGTATGAGAATAGATTGTATGTTTTATGATTAACTAGAACTCACTCAGCGTAGCTGACTTTTAGTATGCACGCAGATGAGTAGATTGAGGCAGCTTGCATAAGAGGAAGCACATGGCATGAACTTGATGAAGTTGCCATCTCAAGAAATGTTATGTTATTTTAAAGACAATATTTCATATTTAAATGTTTTGAATGCCCGTTGAGACAATAATGGATGATTATGTAATATTATGGTTTGAATGTTTTAATATTCCGCGAATGTTTTTATTAACTCTGATATTATGAACTGTGTTTATGAGTAACTCCAACGTCCAATGTAGGGAACCTGTAACGGGGCCTTACAAGTTGGTATCACAATAAAGTTTGAAAGATTTAAGCATCCTACATGCTTAGACTCGAACACAGAATGGGATTAAAGTAAGAAAGGAAGGAAGATGCCAATACAAGAATGCCATGTGTTACTCAAGCAAGCTCAGTAACGGTAAAGTGTATGATTAAATAATGTATGTTAATGTTAACATAATTTCTAAAGAAAGGATATGTAGGGATAGGACTTCTTGATTGTTTGATTGTTTAACTGTTTAAGAATAGAATTAGCACATATAGACTCATAAGAGGAAGTGTATAGGACACGGAGAGTAACATGAGCAGCTAATCACAGCGGGCCACTGTTATTACCTGTTAGCCTTACTATCCTTATACTAAATGGTTCCTTAAGTGATGCCGTTTGTGTTTCCTTATAGAATACGAATGGCTGGAGCTAAGAAAGCTGCTGGAAAAGGAGGACGTACAGGACGTCGTGGCAGGCCACGCGTTGTCCGAGAACCGTCAATGGAGGCAGCTACTAACAATGAACGCGAAGGAAGTGCAGCCAGTCGAAATTCGAGTAATAACGAAGGAGTTCAACTGGATCCCGCGATTCAAATTGCTATTGCTCAAGCAGTAGCAGCTGCTGTGAAAAACATGAATCCTGAGAAGTCTGTTGGAGGCCACGAAGGAACCGCTGAGAGGGCGGAAGGTGATGGTAAGAAGGATAATGAAGGGGAGAGGGAAGAATCGAGCGTGGTTAAATCGGTAAAGGTGGATGATAGAAAAATGGGCTAAGGTGGATGCAACTATAAGTCTTTCAAAGGCTGTGATCCACCAAAGCTAACTGGCTTGGGAGACGCAATCGCTATTCTTCAATGGATAACCGCCATGGATAAAATTATTCGAATTAGCGAATGTCGTCCCGACCAAGCTGTGGGGTATGCTACCCAATCATTCGGTGAGGAGGAAATGTACTGGTGGGAGTCAGTTGAGCAGAGGAAGAGTCGAGAAGATATCAAGGCCTTGAGGCTGGACGATCTGAAGGAGTTAGTGATGAAACGATTTTGTGCTGATGCAGAAGTAGAGAAGGTTGAGATGAAGTTCTTGAGTCTGAAGGCGGGTAATATGAAACACCGCGAATACCTCACTATATTCAACTGTCTGTCAAGGTTGGTTTCAGATATGGCAGACACCAAGGCCAAAAGGAACAAATGTTACCTTAGGGGACTGCTGTAGAATGTTCGCGTCTTGGTCAAGGTGGGTAGACCATGTACTTTTGATTATGTTGTGGGGCTCACAGAAACGGTTTATGAGGACTTGACAGATGAGGTGGTTATGGAAGAGAAGAAAGAGAAGAAGTGGGTCGCTCCTGCCAAACGACCTTATACTCAGTTATGGAACCCCAAGAACAAGCAGCCAAGGGTTTGGGAAAAGGGGTCGTGTAAGACCTGCGAAAAGATGCATGGTGGTGAGTGTAAATGGGGTAAGAGTTCTGATGTGTGTAACTAGTGTGGAAAGGCTCATGGTGGGGAATGCAGGATGGGGTCGGATGCATGTTATAAGTGCGGGAAGGTAGGGCTTTATGCCAATGAGTGCAATGCAAAGCCAGCATGTTACAAATGTGGCAAGACAGCCATATAGCAAGGGAATGCACTTATGTTGAGGCTGGAGGTAGTGGGAAGAAAGATGCTGATAAAGCAAGGCCAAGGACTAGAACCTACATGCTGACCCAGGAACAAGCTAGACAGATTCCTAATGTTGTGACTGGTACGTTTTTAGTAAACGGTATTTTTGCTTCAGTATTATTTGATTCGGGTGCGAATAGAAGTTTTGTAGCTACGACATTTAGTAAACTAGCTAAAATGAAATGTTTCCAAGTGTCTGAAACCTTCATAGTAGAAACCGCAAGTGACACCTCGGTGAAAATAATGAAAATGGTTAAGAATTGTAAGATAGATTTAGAGGGACATGAGTTCCCTGTTACTTTGTATCTTATGACCTTAGGAGGGTTCGATGTAGTGTTGGGGATGGATTGGTTGTCTGAATAGGAAGCCTAGATAGTATGTAAGAGTAGGATGAAAAAGCTAAAGTCATTGGACGGTAGTGCGGTGACGGTTTATGGTGATAAAGAAAGTTCAGGGTTTAACGTCATTTCGATGATAAAAGCCGAAGGGTTATTAAGGCGAGGGTGCGGTGCCTACCTGGTGTATGTTGTCAACACTACGGCCGAAACAAAAGAAATGAAAGATGTTCCTATAGTGTGCGACTACCCAGAAGTATTCACTGAGGATCTTTCGAGGTTGCCACCGGAGCGTGAGATAGAATTCCATATAGACTTAATACCAGGAGCCCAGCCCATTGCGAAAGCGCCTTACCGTCTAGCGCCGTCCGATATGAAAGAATTGATGTCCCAACTGCAAGAACTCCTCGACAAGGGTTTTATCAAACCAAGTGTTTCCCCTTGGGGCGCGCCAGTGTTGTTCGTGAAGAAAAAGGATGGAAGTATGAGAATGTGCATAGACTATAGCGAGTTGAACAAGCATACTGTAAAGAATAGATACCCTTTGCCTAGGATTGATGTTCTGTTTGACCAACTGCAAGGTTCAAGTTGGTTATCACGAATAGATATCAGATCAGACTATCATCAGCTAATAGTGAAAGAGGCAGACAACCCTAAAACAGCGTTTCGGACGCGGTATGGACACTACGAGTTCCTCGTGATGTCATTCGGTCTGACGAATGCTCCCGCAACACATTTATGGACATGATGAATAGGGTGTGTCAGCCGATGTTGGATAAGTCAGTTATCGTTTTCATCGACGACATATTGATTTATTCAACAAGTGAGTCTGACCATGCCGAGCATCTGAGAGAAGTGTTGGAAATTCTGAAGAAAGAGAAGTTGTACGCTAAGTTTTCGAAATGCGCGTTCTGGCTACGAGAAGTGCAATTCCTAGGTCATGTGATTAATCCTGAAGGGATTACCATGGACCCTGCTAAGATTGAGGCGATATCGAATTGGAAGACTCTGCAGAACCCAACTAATATACGAAGCTTCTTAGGGTTAGCTGGCTACTATAGGAGATTCATCGAAGGTTTCTCCAAGATAGCTGCACCATTGACCGGTATGATCTGAAAGTCGATAGTATTCAGTTGGGTTAAGTTTCAAGAAGAGGCTTTTCAGGATTTAAAGAAGAGACTCACGCAAGCTCAAATCCTTGCTTTACCCGATGGGGACGAGATTAGGTTGTTTGTACTGATGCTTCGCGTCGTGGGTTAGGTTGTGTGTTGGTGAAACGAAGAAAGGTGATAGCTTACGCGTATAGACAGTTGAAGTCCATGAGAGTACTTATTCAACGCATGATTTAGAGCTAGCAGCAGTAGTGCATGCTCTCAAGATATAGAGACATTATCTGTATGGTACTTAGTGTACCATTTACACAGATCATAAGAGTTTAAAGTACTTCTTCGAGCAGAAAGAATTGAACATGAGACAGAGAAGATGGTTGGAGTTGATAAAGGATTACGACTGTGTTATTAAGTACTACCTTGGAAAAGTTAACGTGGTCGCTGATGCGCTAATCCGTAAGAATGAGGAAGTCATTGCAACAGTGAAGTCATACCAGTTGATTATGAACTCAAGTCTATTTGAAGAAATCATGAAGGTGCAGTCAGAAGTACTTGTAGATGAAGGACTAGTGAAGAAAGAAAGGATTTTTGGTCAGCAAGACGAGTTGATGGAAAACACGCATGGTGTTAAGACTAGGTTTGACCGTATGTGGATTCCACGCCATGGAGATCTCAGAGGTCGAATCTTAGATGAAGCTCATAAGTCAAGGTATTCGATTCATCCAGGAACTACGAAGATGTACCAAGATTTAAAAAGAGACTATTGATGGCCAGGAATGAAGAATGACATGGTTTATTATGTCAGTAAGTGCTTAACTTGTTTACAATTCAAGGCAGAGCATCAGAAGCCTTATGGAAAGATTCAACCTTTGCAGATACCAGAATGGAAATGGGAACACATCACCATGGATTTCATAACTAAGCTACCCCGTACAGCTAAGTATCATGATACCATCTGGGTGATTGTGGACCGTTTGATCAAGAGCGCTCACTTTATGCCTATATGAGAGGCTATCTCGTCAGAAACGTTAGCAAGCTTGTTCATAAAAGAGGTCGTGTGCAATCATGGAGTACCGTTATCGATCGTGTTTGATAGAGATACTCATTTTACTTCGAGGTTTTAGAAGAAGTTCCATGAAGCCATGGGAACAAGATTGAACATTAGTACGGCGTATCATCCTCAAACCGATGGACAGTCTGAAAGGACGATCCAAACCCTTGAGTATATGCTACGTGCTTGTGTTTTAGATTTTGTAGGAAGTTGGGATGATCATATGCATCTGGAAGAGTTCTCCTATAACAGCTACCATTCAAGTATTGGTATGCCACCGTTCGAGATGTTGTACGGGAGACGTTGTAGAACCCCGGTATGTTGGGGAGAGATTGGTCAAAAGGAGATGGGGAGTTTGGAAGTTGTTCAAGAAACTTCTTCAAAGTTTGATCAGATCAAGGCTAGAATGAAAGCTGCTGAAGATAGACAAAAGTCGTATGCTGATATGCGGCGACGACCAATCGAGTTTAAGGTTAGTGACAATGTGATGCTCAAGGTCTCGCCCTGGAAAGAAATTATTCGTTTTAGGAAGAGAAGAAAGCTGAGTCCGAGGTACATTGGACCGTTCAAGATTTTAGATCGAGTAGGTGAAATGGCTTATAAGCTAGATTTGCCCGAAGAGTTAGAAGGAATTCATTCGACCTTCCATGTTTCTCATCTGAGAAAATGTCTGGCTGATGACACGTCGAACGTGCCATTAATGGACATTGAGGTTGATAAACAGTTGAATTACATTGAACAACTAATCGAGATAGTTGATCGCAAGGAAAAGCAACTCCGACACAAGGTTATACCTCTAGTGAAACTGATATGGAAGCATCGCAAAGGATCGGACGCTACATGGGAAGCCGAGGAAGAGATGCGCAAGTTTTATCCAGATTTGCTTATGTAATAGTTAGGTTTCTTGGACGAAACCTCTTTAAGGAGGGAAGACTTGTAACATCCCGTTTTCTGATTTCGGTTAATAAATGAAAGTATGAGTTGTTATGAGTTGGGCTAGTGTTGGGTTAAATAGATATGGGTTATGGACATGGGTTATGAAGGAAAGAGGAAAAGACCATGGGCTTAAGCCCATGATCTATAATTATATAAACCATTAATCCCCCATTTAATTCATTTTACACACATTCCACACAACTCCCAAAACACACACTTAAGCTCTCTCTCTAGTCTCTCTCTCTAGCCGAAATCACCAAGGAAAAACCGATCCCGATCCAATGTAATGATAGCATGATATTGTAGAAGCTTAAACCCGTTAGATATAATCATGAAACGACGAGCCGACACCGTTAAACCGATTAAGTCACGAGATTCGGGTGGAATCGGGTATAAACCGAACCTATGATGAGCTTCAGGCTCACCCTAGCTTATATCTGGATCGAACGCGACGAAAAACGGTGGCGGCGCCGGAAAAGTTAATACGAGGTAAAAGATGTCAGGGAATGTTCTGACCTAACCCTAATTCGTTAATCGAAAGTTAACGAATTAGAGATAATTCGTTAACGAGGAGTTAACGAATTGGAAGAAATTCGTCAAGCGATTCGTTAAAGGAAAACCTAACGAACTAGACTTAATTCATGTTCAAATTCGTTAAAACTAAGTTAACGAACTAGCTCCCAATTCGCGTTGATCATTCGTTAAAAGAAATAACAAATTAGAAGGTCCAGTTCGCTACTTAGACCGGTTCGCTATATGGACTGATTCGTTAAGGGTCCAGTTCGTTAAAGGGTTTAATTCGTTACAAGAACCAGTTCGCTAAGATAAGCCAATTCGTTTAAAGCAATGTAACTAACTAGAAGTTTGATAAAATGACAGAACAGTCCCTGGATATAGAAAAAGAATGATTTAATTACAAAGAAGCCCTGGAACTTTTATGTAGCAAAATTACTTGACGATTCAAAATGCTAATGGAAAATGTGATAAGACAGTTAATATAAATAATTTTTTTCCAAGAAGACCTGGCAACTCGACCCCAGCCAGGGGCTCTGCCCCTTGGACCCTGCTAGGGGCTGCCACCCCTAGACCCCGCTGCTAGGGGAGCTGCCCCCGGACCCCCCGTTCGTTGAGGGTTATAATTGAACTTGAAAAACGATATGCATGGTGATAGTAATTATTATGCGTAATTGCTATACAGTTAGTCACGCACAGCTAAAGAGGGGAATAACCGTAAACGGTGAACGCAACCGGATTGAGGTGCGTGAACGATCTTCGGATATTGCATGTACCGTCAGGTGGTAGTTAAAGATATGATTGATATGTATGATGTAACATATGATGTATGTATGAATAAAAATGATGTATGCATAATGTATGTATGATATGTCAATGGTTCGTGAACGCTCTCCGAAGATTGCACGTATTGTAAAGGAATGTATGTAAGAACAGGTATGGTACAGTTGCAAGAAACAAAGGGACCAGACCCTAATAATATCTGTGATGGTAGGGACCAGACCCTATTAATATCTGTGATGGTTGGGACCAAACCCTAATAATATATGTGATGTTGGGGACCATACCCTTTATAATATCTGTGATGTTAGGGACCAGACCCTTAATATCTGTGAGGTTATAGGGCGGAATACTCTTTAAATAAGATGGATAGTTATATATGAAGAGTAAGTATGATTAATGTACACCCCTTCGGGCACGTGTGCAAGTATGAGAACAGATTGTATGTTGTATGATTAACTAGAACTCACTCAGCGTAGCTGACTTTTAGTATGCACGCAGGTGAGTAGATTGAGGCAGCTTGCATAAGTGGAAGCACATGGCATGAACTTGATGAAGCTGGCATCTCAAGAAATGTTATGTTATTTTTAAGACAATATTTCATGTTTAAATGTTTTGAATGCACGTTGAGACAAGAATGGATGATTATGTAATGTTATGGTTTGAATGTTTTAATATTCCGCGAATGTTTTAATTAACTCTGATATTATGAACTGTGTTTATGAGTAAATCCAACATCCAATGTAGGGCACCGGTAACGGGGCCTTACATATTTATCCTTATAAAACTTATGTTTGTATTGTTTGTATAAAAAAGGGTTTTATTACCAGTATATGAAATAAGAATCATGGTGTTTTTATAACTTTGATCAATTTTCTTAACTACGTTCCTGATGAAATATTACGTTGCAAATGATTTTAAAAAACACTGATACCACCACTCGATGTTCACGGCTTCCCTCCAAGGGTAAAGGGTTCGGGGCTATGACAGCTAAAGTGGTATCAAAGCCACAAGTTTAAGCAATAAGAGTTTTTTAATAATACCTAATCTTAAAATTTTGAGTTAGGAAATAAATGTATTAACCTATGTGTTTACTATATGGATAAGATTCAAACCACACGTGAATATAGATAATATAATTATTATTTTATGGAGTTCGTTGTCTTATTTTTTTTATTAATAGCATGAGTGAGCTTGTTGAAGCCTTCGAAAACATATTTGTTAATATTGCGGATATGAAAGTGGAAACTCTAGTGAACAAAATACAGAATACCTAGAGCCTATAGTATTCCAGGAACAACCTCTAGAACAACCAAAAGCAAATAAGAATAAGAACACTTAAGGATTGGAAAAGAGGATTGAGGAAAAGAAAGAAAGAAAGAAAAACGATAGTAACAGTACAACAAACAGAACCACGAACCGAACCATAACCCTCTTAACCACAACCCCCTGCAACTATACCAATGCTGGAAAGACTAGGCAGATGCCTATATGAATGTGAAATTTTTTAACAAGTATTAAATGATATAGGTGTAGGAAGCTCCAGTAACCCGACCACACCATCTCAAACCCAAGAAAACATATTCCCCCTGATTACATCGTCAGCCAAGCTCTATTTGAGGAATGGTGGACTAATGACTGGCAGTTCCACACGAATGACAAATCCATATGCCCCATTCCAAGCCGAGACATCAAACTACCCCAATATAACACCGAAGAATATGGCAGAGCTATGCCACTATGGGAAAGAGCTGATAGACACCGTCAACAGGCTGAGGAATATTGGGAAGAATATTACTTGGAAATATTATGATCAAGAGCCCTATATATGTTCTTTGTCGTTATTTATTTCTTGTGAAAAAAAGTGTGTTTGTGTGTGTGTATTGGTACAATAGATTAGATGTAAACTATATAGATTAGATTTAAAATATAGTAATGCATATATATATATATATATATATATATGAAAAAGAGTAAAAGTTACAATGATCGACGATTTTGACATATTTTGTGCCTATGTGTTATTTGTGCCTGTGTGTTATTAATATCTTGCTTACTTAAATATTTAATTACAATAATAATATTCCTTCTTATTTGAAATTTAGACGTCAAATGAAGAACCTTCTAACCAAAACAATCATGAAAATGCGCACAATCATGAAAGTGAGCACAACCAGGAAAATTCCAATCAAGAAAATCTTTTAAATATGATATCCATTGAAAACATGATAGCTCAGAGAATCGCTGAAGCAATCCCTATAATTGCTTATGCTACTAAACAACTAGTAACAAACGAAAGTCTAACACTAAGGCTAGTAACAATGTGAATGGGGGAAATAGAAATAAGAATCCACCACACAAAAAGTCAAAAGTTAACGATTGTACTTATAAGGATTTCTTGGCCTGTAAGCCAACCGATATTTCTAGAAATGAAGGATCTATCTCAGCACTGCACTGGTTAGAAAAGATAGGAGTTTTTATAAGAATCAGTAAATATATTGAAGAAGAAAAATACCGTATGCTTCTAATCTCTTCATTAATGAAGCATTAGAATGGCGGAATACAGTTCTCCAAGCAAAATGCAGCAATATAGTTTCCACTATGACCTGGGAAGAATAAAAATAAATAGTAGAAAGGAAATTTTTTCATCCCCATGAAAAAGAAAAGATTTCTATTATGTTCTTACACAACAAGACGAAAGTTGTGAAATGTCGTGAGTATACGAAAAACTTCTTCCAATATGCAAGAATGGTACCGGCTTTGGTTTCGCCAGAATTAGTACTGATTTCTTGTCATATTTGGGTATTATTTAGTGAAATCCGTGATCTAGGAAAATCGGCTAGACCTCAAACTACTGAGGAGACAGTTGAGCTAGCCAATACTATGACAGACGGATTAATCCGAACACAAGATAGAAAAAAAGGGTATGGACCAGAAGATTGCCTAAGAATATCGAAAGAAAGGAGCAGTTCCATCATATTCTTAGCCTTTCTATAAAATTTGCAGAAAGAGGCACTCAGGAAGATGTGCTTTTAAGTAATTTATGTATTTCAATTACTGCAAAATGGTCGGTCATGCGGGTGAAGAATGTAGAAGGAAAGAAACCCGCGTTTGCTACAACTGCAGAGAACCTACCCACATCCATCAAGAAAGAAAGAAAACAACACATATGGACCAAAGAAGAATGCCGTGCCTTTCAGCTTATTGCACAAGAAGCAGCAATGATTCCAGACGTCATTGAAGGTACGTTTCTTATTAATGACGTTCACGCTAAAGTGTTGTTTCATTCTGGAGCAACTCAGAGTTTTATAAATGCACCTTTTTTCAAGATTTAAATCAACCTTTAACCAAACTTAATCAAGTCTGCACGGTAGAAACGACCGATGGAAATTTCATTCATATTCGTGAAGTACTTCAAGGAGAAAATATAGACTTTCTAGGTTACAAGTTTAAAGCAAACTTACTTCCATTGGATGTGGTTGTATCCGATGTCATATTAGGAATGGACTGGTTATCAGCCAATCATGCTCGAATTTTATGTAATAAAAATTTTATTGAGATTTGTACGCCACCAGGAGAGATTATTACAATTTAAGGAGACAAAGTTTCTAGACCTACAATGTTTATATCAGTAATGAAAGCAGAAAACTATTAAAGAAAGCAAGGCGTAGTATATATGATTTTTGTAATCATTAGCGCCAAAGGAAAGGAGCTAAAAGAAATTCCGGTAGTGTCAGAATATTCTGATGTTTTTCCAGCAACCACCTGATCGTGAAGTCGGATTTAGAATTCATGTGATATCAGGAATAACGCTGGTTGCTAAAGCACCATATAGATTAGCGCCAACAGAAATTTTAGAATCAAAGAAGAAATTAGACAAACTGCCAGAAAAGAGTTTCATACGACCAAGCTAATTACCTTAGGGAGCACCAGTACTTTTCTCAAAAAGAAAGACAGGTTGATGTGTATGTGTATCTATTATGGAAAATTAAATAAGGTCACAATTAAGAATTGGTATCCACTACCGATAATTAATGATCTATTCGATCAACTTCATGGAGCTTGATATTTTTATAAGATCGATTTACATTCAGGATAACATCAATTAAAAGTACATGAAAAAGACATTCCTAAGACTGCTTTCAGACAAGATATGATCACTACGAGCTTACAATTATGCCGTTTGGTCTAACCAATGCACCAACTACATTTATGGATATGATGAACCAGATTTGTAAACCGTATATGGATAAATTTGTAATCATTTTTATAGACGATATACTTAGTTATTCCAAAACTATCTTCATACACTTTTGACACTATAGAGAAAAAGATAAGCTTTATGCTAAATTCTCAGGTGTGAGTTTTTGTTACAAGAAGTACAATTTTAGGTCATAATTATTAACCATGAAGGTATTCATGTGGACCTTGCCAAAATAGAAGCTATTACCAAATGGGAAATTCCTAAAACTCCTATAGATATTCGAAGTCTCTTAATATTAGTAGGATATTATCGACGTTTCATTCAAGATTTTTCTCGAATAGCAATTCCGTTAATAAAGTTAACATGTAAAAATGTCAGGTTTGAATGGGGACTTAAGCAAGAAGAAGCTTGTATAACTTTTAAACAAAGTTAAAAAATGCCCCGATACTTGCATTACCGTAAAGAACTGAAGATTTCACAGTTTGTTGTGATGCTTCCAAATCAGGATTGGGATGTGTATTAATGGAATGTGAAAAATTTATTGCTTATGCATCTAGACAACTAAAGAAGCATGAAGAGAATTACACAAACACATGATCTAGAACTGGGAGCAATAAATATTTCCCTAAAGATCTTGAGACATTATCCGTATGGCAGTAAGTTTACTATATTCATAGATCATAAAAGTTTAAAATATGTTTTTTGGGCAAAAGGAGCTCAACATGAGGCGAAGACGTTGGATGGAAACACTACAACAAAAAGGGCTTTTTAGTACGCACAAAAGCGTCCTAAAATGTTATTTTATAGGACCTTTAATTTAATAGGACCAACGAGAAAAGCGTTTCATGTAAAGGGGTCGTAATAAGTCTCAGAACTCAAAAAGTGTCCCAATATAAGATTATGAAACCAATTTTATGGTCGCATAATATATGCATTAACAACCCAAAAAGCGTCCCATTATAAACATATTAGGACACTTTAAAAATGTTCTGACATGTGCTTACTTAATTGTAAATTTTTGATACAAATAAAAGCGTCCTTAAAAATTAATTTGTAAGACCCTTATGATGGAACTTTATACTACCAAGAAAAGGGTCCTAATATCCCAAACAAGATTATGAAACTAACTTTTATGGTCACATAATATGTCTATGAACTTAAATAGCGTCATAAAAAACATATTATGACACTTTTACAATGTTCTAACGTATAATAGGACAAAAATTCGAAGTCCTAACAAATCATATTATACAACCCTTTTTTAAACGTCCACACACACAATTTTACGATACGGTTATGGAAATGTAGTTAATGGTTTTTATTAAACAATAAAAAGACCTTCAACATATAAAATCCTAATAGTTATTGTGTATAACATCAACAATTGAAAATAATAAAACTCCATTATATTAAATAAACTTATTCAGAGTAAAAACACTAAACATAAATAAGTTATAACATTATCCAATATAAAATCTTGTGACATTCAACAAAGAAATTAAAAGCAATAAAAAAACAAGCACCATATAATCCCGAGTCATCATGCGTCCTCAATCCTCACGGACTACCTACAAATAAACCATGCATGTATAAGCATTAAGTTCCATGTTATTAAAATTATCCGTATCACAAGTTTAACAAATACATACCAAGATGAATGGACAAGGGCATGCGATGGATACACTAATACAATCTTGAATTGTGGAAAATAACCCATATAGTCTCACCAAATTTTCATCTCTTGATTGTTGCCGCAAATTTGACCCTTTAATTTGACCCTTTGCATAAATTTGACCCATATAAAACTTTTTGAACACTAAATGCTTATGTTCAAGAATATGCACCAACCACCATTTTACCCTATTGACTATTTAAAATGAAAATGTAATAAATAAATAAATCAGGAAGAAAGTTTTAAAATTTTAAAATAGAATTATATCTAGAGAAGAAAATTACATCCAAACCACAAATCACCATCAAAAGAAAACGCGCAAAAATCATACATGTTAGATACACATTAGCAATATAAATGATGGCAGAATTTTTTATTTAAGAATACATTAATCACAATATCTTAATGAACATTAGCTTTTTTTAGGCCAGGGCAAGTTGACATACTTGGATTAAAGATTGACACATCCAGCTATTCATAAAAAATACAAAAACAAAAGCCAGTCAGGAATCGAGCATGGATTTATGTAAATTAAAAAGTAATCATCATAAATCACAAATATTCAGATCCATTCTGTAGCAATAGATAAGTGAAAACTATCGAGTATAAGCATAAACTATCGAGTAAGAATATACAAAATAACCATTCCTAAAATTCAATATAGCTCACTAACTAAAACTAACAAGATCATATATCCAAATTATTAATCAACTTCTCAATGTGTACCCTTTTGACCAGTACATGATTATTAAGCATATAGCTGAAATCTGTATTTTATTAACAAAATATTCATAAAACCACATCAACCAATTTCAGAAAAATCCCCAAAAGTTACATAAAATCAATTATAATGTTAGACAACTTCTGTCTAAATATCATGAAAACTAAAATGATTAAGGCCCCGAAACGACACCCGTAAGTGGGCTGACCTGGTTGCTGAAATTCCTTATTTCGTTAATAAACAATTTCGAAAACCACATCATAGGTTTTCAGAAAAATCTATATCAGTTACAAAATATCAATTATGATGTTAGCTAGCTTCTGCCAAACAAACATGTCAAAATAAAATGTTATAAGGCCCCGAAAATACGTCCGTAAACAGGATGCCCTGGTTGGGACAGCAGAAATAATTCACTTTTAAAGGACTATTTTGACCTCTTAGTTAATCCCATTAGATGTGAATACTTTTGTAGGACATATACAATTGTTTAAGGAATGTTGAAACTAAATTTCGTAATAAACGGATACTGTCAAATACCCGAAATAAACCCCGGCCTGTAACCATTCACCGTGGACATCAACAATACCTTTAATGAAATTAATTACAAACTTTACCAAATTTGTCACAACCACACTTGTTTCATTGTAATTACGTGTCATATAATTAGTTAATAGCAAACACTAAGGGTTGTACTACTCACCTTCGCCCGTAGGATAGAACATACGTAGATTCTCTTCCCCGTTCCATCCTTAACTAGTTTTTATCTTCTGGACTGAACGTGTTTAACTAGTTTTTAGAAAGCTGAATCATGCGCAGAACTTTCTGCGCAGCTGTATTCATCGGTCGATTTGACCTACTAAACGGCCATATTTTATATTTTTCTATAATTCTGGAGAAACTAGATACACAGAGCTTTCCAACCATTGAAAATACACCTTTATATGAGCTATGGTTGATTTTATACAAATTTCTGAAAAACAGGAAAGCAACTTATTTTCGGTCAATCGATCAGCATGCTGAATGATTTAGTGCAGCCATGAAATTCGGTTGTTTTGACCCGTTTACAATCTGAATATTCTTCCAGTGTTAATAAATGAAGCGAAGTATAACCAAAGGCCTTTACGATCATATATAATACACCCTAAACAAGGGTGTTATTGATTTTATACAATTTTTCGAAAACAGGTCTGCAACTATGTTTTCATCTTTCTATCAGCTTAATAACTTTTAAGTTCTCAAATTCAAGACTTCGTGTCACGTTCAATGACCACCATTGTGACTTGACCAACTTCTTCTCATCCTATCAGGCACATTAGAACCAAATTATAGACAACTAAAATACTTGTAGCCAATTAACTAAACTAATAACACATGGAGTTTTCATGACATTAATTCATGCAAATCCCTATTTGATTGAGGCATTTTGACAAACACCTTATCTGCATTAATAAAGTTGAACATTCAAATTTACTTTGATGTCTTGTTAATTCGTCACCATCATACAAAGCACGATATATTTGTTTTAATTCATCAACATTTGCATGTTAAAGATGAACTATAACCATTTTAATAGAATCCTCTAATCCAATCATGAACCCTAGATATTTACCATTTACCTAGATCAAAACAAAGCACCAAAATAAAGGATTCTAATCATATATAACATTGCATGCATTGTTTTATAACAACACCAAAACCCAATTTCATGGGTGAGGGTCAACCCACACGCCCTTGCTAAATTTTAAGAATATGGAGATAATTAAGGAAGTGTATACAATTACCAAATGATATGAGGATGCTCTTAATCAGTTTATAAACTTGGATGATGAAGATTTGCATCTCCCTTTGGTTTAGATCTTTTTCACTCTTGCCGAACACACACACACCCATATACGACCATCTGGTTCTTTTTCTTGTTTGACTAAAATTAGTCCAAACATATAACCACCTTTACCCAAAGCCCCTTTAACTTTGGTTTTTTACACCTCACTCTTTATAACCAAGTTTTCGTTTTATAAAACAAAATAAATATCAAATTATTTAAAATTTATCAAAAAGGGTTAGATATGTCATTAGGATACTTATGAATAGAACGGGGCGTTATAATAACTCCTGAAATAATTTTAATATGGATATCCACAATTTGGGATGTTACATTAAACGTCATGAAAAGGTATAAATTATAAGACCCAAGTGTCAAGTGTCATATTAAGTTATGTTATATCAAAACTCTAGCGAATAAGTGTCCTATTACGGTCTATTATAATAACACCACAATGATTAAGCGTCCTATAAAGGTTAAAGTTATAAGATTCAAGTGTCAAGTTTCCTGTTAGGTTATGTTATAACAAAACACTAGCGAATAAGCGTCCTATAAAACAAATGTTTTATGACTCAAATATCAAATGTCCAATTACGGTGTATTATAATAACACCACAATTATTAAGCGTTTTATAAAGGTTAAAGTTATAAGACCATAGTGTAAAATGTCATATTAAGTTATGTTCTTATATGACTTCTACTAGAAAGTTTTCTATAACACCGAACATTTATGACTTAACTACAAAGTGTCCTATTAACTTATGCTATAATAAGACTTCTAGCGATCAAGTGTCCTATTACATTACTATAATGGGACACCAAAAACTTCATTTCTTATAGATAATTTATTAGGATTTACATTTTAAGTGTCTTATTAAGTTATATGATAATACAACACCAAAGAATCATCCATCCTATAAAATAACTTTTTAGGACAACGGTTCTGTAGCGTATATTGTAAAAGGACCCCAAATGTTCATTTGTCCTATTAAATAGATTTTAGGACCCTATTTTACAAGGGTCCCACACAAAAGGTCCTAAAAAGCCCTTTTTGTTGTAGTGAAATGTTAGCGACTATGAATGTGAAATCCAGTATCGTGAAGGCAAATCTAATGTAGTAGCTCGTGCATTAAAAAGAAAATAGCATGAGAAGCCTAAAAGAGTACGAGCTCTAAGGTTAGAACTTCAGATCAATATAGTTGATGAAGTAATGAATGCTCAAAAACAAGCAATGGAACAAAATAGCATTGCTGGTGAGAAAATAAATGGTACCATTGATCTACTTGTCAAAGGAATTGAAAAAAATCCTTCGAATGGGAAACAAAATCTGGGTACCAATCATAGGAGGATTATAAGAAAGGATTCTCAAAAAATCCAATAAAATGCATCCTAAAAGAGATAAAATGTATCAATATTTGAAGAAAATCTATTGGTGGATAGAATGAAAAAGGACATAACTAATTATGTTTCAAAATGCGTAACTTATTTGCTTGTTAAAGCTGAATATCAAAAGCCATCAGGATTACTTCAACAATTAGAAATGCCGGAATAGAAATGGGTATTAATACCAATGGATTTTGTTACTAAATTACCTTCAACAATAAGAGGTAATGACACAATCTGGGTGATTGTGTATAAATTAACAAAGTCAATTCATTTTATACCAATGAAAGAAAATTTTAAAATGGAACAATTAGCTAAAATGTATGTAGACAAAGTCGTCTCACTACATGGAGTTCCAATATCCATCGTGTCTGATCAGGATAACCATTATACTTCACATTTTAGGAAAAGTTTCCAAGTAGTCATGGGAACAAGGTTAAACTTGAGCACATCATACCATCCACAGACTGACGATCAAAGTGAAAGGACTGTTTTTTTTCAAATGAGGATCAATGAACTCGATATTGATCTACAAAACTGAAAACGCATTGTGTTTGTTTCGGTGCGTTTCGGTACTAACCGATGAACTAAAATGACCGAGCACATAGACGATATGTAAATATTAACTTGTTGAAACTCGTATATAAATTTCAGCAGAGTAACAGTACAAGATGGTATCTCGTAAAAAATCAACTATTGTAACTTACTAAAACAATCCTATTTATACTATTATGCTCATTCGTTACATTTGGCATTATCATTTGTTAATTAACACACTATTCCGCTAGTATTGACATGCTCGGAGACTCCTATTTCCACACATTCGTTACATTAGATATGCTCTCATTCTTAAACTCATGCATGCATCATTTGTTTCACTAGCTGGATCATTCATTTTCCATGCATCCCAATCTTTATCCCATGCATGCTCCACTAACGAATGAACCTTGTAACTAGGATATGGACTTGTTGAGATTAGCGAATGACATGATTACTTCCACACACACAATATACTAACAATAAACGACACGTTGGTTTAACTCCTTGTACTTGTCACATTTCATGTACTAACATACTCCCCTTTGACAATTGATGGAGTTAACTAAGCTTTGGTCTTTGTCGCTTTCGGTTGATCTTCATGTGTGTCTTTATACAAGTAATGCCATGTAGAAAATGCACTAACAAACTCCCCCTTTTCATTAACCGCATGTCTCCAATCTTTATACACGATCAACATCTTCACTCCCCTTTAACTCGAATACTCTACCATAACTTAAATTCACCATCTTGAGAAATTCAAGGATTGAATAATCTTCGTTTAATCAAAACTGCAATCGACCAACACATTCGATTAATAAGTAGTAAATTTTATCTTGATTTAGCATTTGAACACAAAATAGTATGAACAGAAATGTGTAATGGTGAAAGCATTTCTGTAACTCGGCAAGACAATTTAAAAATTTGTATCGCTTGTCGGAAGATCAAAAATAAATTGGAAAGAACAAAATCTTTATAGCTTATACAAACTTTATATTAAAACACACCTAAAATATTTTTTATTTTTCAAACTTTATATAAAAACACACCTAAATTCTTTTTTGTATTTTTCTTAAAATAATGAAACGAAAACGAAAGCAGTAAATGTATGGTGTAAGAAGAACTTATATTTTTGTGAGAAAGATCGTGACATGGGATCATATTGACTAATAACGTCCTAGACTCCACTTCAATTTCGACATTATTATGCACATAACCCAACGATGATTACAGATATAATTTACCACTTTAAACTTTCTTCTGATCCTTCAGTAACTTTACGATACGTATTAAGATTCAATTAAGCACAAATATTATATGGACCCCATCTATCAGACACAATTTGTATATCTTATACAATGAATTTCACATGTATACATTTTTCATTTCTTAACATGATTAGTTGTGAACCATGCAAAAATAACAAAAAGAAAGTAAGGCAAAAGGTTTAAATATTCTACACGTGGATAAGGCTCCATTTTAACAAAACAAAAGGATAAAATAAGTGGAAGTTGTACAGAGCTTTAACCTTCAGTTCAAACATGACTTTCACACATTTGTGCTTATAGTATACGCGGAGAAGTTCCAAGGCTTCTACGAAACACCAATAAAATAATGCATAATACTTAGGCCTTAACTCTCAGGTCGGTATTACTACACGCAGAGAGGATCCAAGACTTAAGAAAAAATAAAGTTGAATTTCTTTGCAAAATAAAAGAAAAATAAGCTGAATTTCTTTGCAAAATGAATGCATGTACACACATCAATCTTCAAACTTTTTGATACTTAAAATAGATATTAACTGAGCATCAAAAGGGAATACCACTAGATTTGGCTAGTAATTTTGGTTTATATCTTTTAAACACTTATACGATCTGTTAAGTCAATCATACACATCATGCAATTGATCTTACGACACTTTTTAGTCTAATTTATTCATGTGTTAGGTCTGCTAAGTCAATGTACCATCATTTCCCATATTAGTCGGATCAATTTCTCAAATTTTAATTTTTCATATTTTAATATTTTTCATACAGAAAAACACACTATTTTTGGATATTTTTTTTCTAATTTTCTCCCCATAAAAATATAAACAGTAGAAATAAAATGGACGAAAAATAGCGAAAACCAAAAATCAATCTTCCAACATGGATAAAATCTTTTGAAAATCTTGTTCACCAAAAATAAATCTTGCATTTAAAAATGTGAACGGCGAACAAGTTTGCAGGTTACAAATTTAATGAATTTTAAATCTTTGCAAGTAACAATCAAAACAAACTAAACCAATATGCCGAGATAATCCACTATCAAAAATATGAATTAGCAAGAATCCATATAACGTTGATAGATCTTCTTGGATATCCATGTGCAAAAACTAAATACATTAATGAGAAACTAGAACCCAGACCATAGTCTTAGGTCGAATTAGCAAGAATCCACATAACATGATCAGCAACAGCTGATGGAATCTTTGGTTTTCAAGCTGGTAACGGTTTATCAGCCTGTTGTCTCAAAAATTTAACATATTAAGAACTGTGAGACTTTTCAGTAGATTTTAACAATGTGTTAGGATCGATTTATCACAATCAACCTCGTAACCAACAACCTAATGTTTACAAGATTGTTAAGAATATGCTAATGTGAAAACCCAAAGAATACTAAAGTCGGAAACAATAGTGTTCAGGATGTTTCTCAAAGAACATAAAGATGACAAACATGTAACATCCCGAAATTTCAAAGTGATATTAATTATAATACTTACTAATAGAGGGAAAGTTTACTCGGGTTATCAGGAAATAAATAATAGAGTAGGAGTTGGTATGGGTCGGGCTAGTGTTGGGTAATGGATGTGGGTTATGGACTTGGATTAATGGAGATGGGTTAAATGAGAATAGGCCTTAGGTCCATGGGATTTCATGGATATAAATACCCTAGCACCCCAAAATATCTTCATTTCTATCATTATCCAAACACACTCCAAAAACACACACAACACCACAACTTCGCCGGCGGCCGGAACCGGGCGGATCCGAGGAGAGGAACGGGCAGGTCCGAGAGAGAGATAGAGCGATTAGTTGTGTTAACAAGTTAAACAAGATCCAAACAAGCTCAAAAAGGTATGATTCTTGATCTTTGAAGTTTAAAGATCCAAGCCTTTAGTGTATAAACGACCGAAGATGGTCGGGAAGAGTAGTGGGTGATGTTAAACCATAACAAGGGTGTTAAAATCGCTCAAAATGCTGGACAGAAACCGAACAGCGGCTGACCTGGACAACTTCGCCTGCAACTGGGCAACTTCGCCTTCAAAGCGATGAACTTCGCCTGCAAGCTAAGTTCGCCTGATGAACTTCGCCTGCAAGCTAAGTTCGCCTGATGGCAACTTCGCTGTAAAGTTAAGTTCGCCTAACTGGTAACTTCGCCTGAGGCCAAGTTCGCCTGATGACAACTTCGCCTGAAGCCAAGTTCGCCTGATGGCAACTTCGCTGTAAAGCTAAGTTCGCCTAGCTGGTAACTTCGCCTAAGCCAGCTCGACCCCAGCCAGGGGCTCTGCCCCTTGGACCCTGCTAGAGGCTGCCGCCCCTAGACCCCACTGCCAGGGGCGCTGCCCCCGGACCCCCGTTCGTTGTGGGTAGTAGTTAAGAATGGAAAGATGATATGAGTAGTGACAGTTGTTTTATACGTGTACTTGTTATACAGTCAACCGTGCACAGCTGAAGAAAGGGATTACGATTAACGGTGAACGTAACCGTGTTCAGGTGAGTTTCTAGCCCCATTCCTTGTTATGTTTTCGGGGCTGTGTGCATACTCGATGTGTTGTTAATACATTTATCCTAAGTGATAAGTGTTTGTCATATGTGATATATGTGATAGGTATGAATGATTGCTTGTCGGTACGCGAACGATCTTCGGATATTGCGCGTACTGTCAGGTTATAAATGAAGGTACGAATATTATATATGGAAGATGTACGAATGTTTCAAATGAATACTTGTCGGGGCGTGAACGATCTTCGGATATTGCACGTGTCGACAAGGGGTATGGTTGTTAAATGAATGAGGTAAAGAATGCCAAGAGTGTTCTTATGTTATAATGTAAGTATGTGTATATAGGTACACGAATGGCATGTGAGTTCTACGTTCGACATAGTAAGTTAGGATGGCAAATCCCTCTAGCTTCTGTCTGACATAGACTCGGCTGGTAATGGCGTAGTTAAGGACTGCGAGCCTTATACGTGAAGTAGATGATATATGTAAACGTAGATAAGGACTGCGAACCTTATACGTAATGTAGATAGGCGTCAGCATTGGAAAGGACTGTGAACCTTATACGTGCTGTATTTGTAGCATAGGGGAGGACTGCGAACCTCGTACGTGCTATGAATTAGGTTGCAACATAGGGAAGGACTGCGAACCTTGTACGTGTTGTGGATGTATTACAGCATAGGAAAGGACTGTGAACCTTATACGTGTTGTATTTGTAGCATAGGGGAGGACTGCGAACCTCGTACGTGCTATGAATTAGGTTGCAACATAGGGAAGGACTGCGAACCTTGTACGTGTTGTGGATGTATTACAGCATAGGAAAGGACTGTGAACCTTATACGTGCTGATTTTGTAGCATAGGGGAGGACTGCGAACCTCGTACGTGCTATGAATTAGGTTGCAACATAGGAAAGGACTGCGAACCTTGTACGTGTTGTGGATGTGCTATGGTATAGGGAAGGACCGCGATCCTTGTACGTGTTGTGGATGTGCTATGGTATAGCATGAGGATGGCACATGGCATGGATTGAACGGCTGGCATCTGATGAAAGAAGAAAAGATTTAATGTTTTGTAACAAATGATTGATGTTTTATATTCCGCGAAAAGTTTTAATGAACTCTGATTTGTAAGAACTGTGTTTATGAGTAAATCCGACGCTAAAGTAAGGCTACCGGGTTCGGGGCCTTACAAAACACAGAAGTCACTCAAAAGATTTCCATTGATATTAAATCATAATGCAAAAGAAAAGCTTTAGGGTTTCTAGGTGGAATGTCAGGTGAGGCTACTTTCCATACAAGGATATTCTGTTTGCTAAGAAAGTCTAATCAGCCGTCAATCGCCATATTCTTCACTCTTCATAAATGTGACCTAAACTTTCCTTAAATAGGCAACCCTGACACCTTCTAGAAACCTTACTGATTGTTACATAACATATTCAAATGTATTCAAAATATTACAAGTGTAAACAGGTCTTCGAGTAAGATTTTGTCTTTGTCGAGCAAACCTTGTAATCCATAAGTGTGTTGGAGTAGTTCTCCTTGTAAGCTTTACTTAGAATATTCAAGAAGACTTCAATCTTCATGATAATATCAAATTTTGCTCGATAATATCCCTACAAGCAAACTTGTTCTTCTTGATCTCTTCAACATTTTGTTGATAACTTATTCTAGAAAACTAAGTTTGTTGGTGTCAGTGTGGCTTGCTCGAGGTTTATCCTTGCTCGTTGAAGTCCTTAGTATAATTCCATGAACATCCTACAAGTGTGCTTGAGATCACTATTATTGAAACCTTGCTCTACCCACCGAGTTACTTGGTTTAAGCTTGGTTATGTCAAGTGTTTGCTCTGAGCAAACCTTGCTCGCTGAAGAACAACCTTGCTTGATGAAGTGTAGTTCAAGAAGAATTTTAGAAGTTAACCTTGCTCGATGTAAGATATCATGCTTGAATAAGTATTAGGCTTGCTCGAAGTGCCTAGTTTGCTCGTACACCATACTTTGCCATTTTACGGAGGAGGTTGAGAAGATTCCAATATTCCTTGATCAATTTCTTGATCCCAACATCCCCCCACACCTAGATTGGAACAAACTCATATGCATCAAAACACCTGTAGGTTACATACACTTATCTAAGAATACACATCAAATTCTCAAAAGCAATAAATTACGTTACTTAAAAGAAAAAATATTAAAATTTAGAAATCAGATACAAGGAAATTACAAATCAAAACATACTCAAAAGATAACTAGCTCCTTGAGCTTTTTCTTTCTTCTGTCCTTCTATCAAGTCTGATAGCAGCTGCTTTCTGTTGAAAGATAGATATCTCCCTTTAGAATGGATGCTCAACTGGAATGTTCCATGTCATTATGTCATGTAGGTCATCCATGTGGAGATATTCCAAATCAGAGTCTTGTTCAATTATGCCCAAAGCAACACCCTCAGAGTTTCTCAAGATAAAAGAATTTGTCTTCTTATCAAAATGTATTTGAGATATTCTTCCATTTCTTTATACTTCTGAATTGGGCATGCTCATCTGTCTTCTCATGCTTATACACTCTTTCATGGTGGCATAGGGATTAGCGACCTTCCTGGATTTACCATAAGATAGTTCTATCAGTCTTATGTCACTCATTCTCCTTTGCCTTTTGATCCTTTCTACTTCAGTGTATTAAAGTTTTCTTTTCTTATTCAATAATGGAAATCCTTTTTTGGCTTGTTCTTTCAAGTATTTTAATAAGCCATTTCTTTCTTTCCCAGCAAATCTCTATCTTTGTTGATAGTCAAATAAATGTAGACTTGCTAGTTCTTCCAGCTGCTCTTTGTCGAAGTCCCTGATATCATCTTTGAAGTTGATTATTTTAAGCTCACCACTTTTCATTATTACTTTTAAGGTCTTGGTCCTTGATACAAAGTAAAAATTCTTTGGCAGATCCACATTTGATGGTGTTCTTTGTTCTCTTTGAAGGTTGGACCTAGTAGTTGGAATGGGAGCTTTGTATGCTGAAGCCCTTGATGAGTAATGTCTTTGAGGTTGGGGTCTTCTCACATGTCCCTAGGACTCAAATATTTTGACAATTTCAACTTTATTCATTATAATGCGTGACAGGTAGTTGACACCTTCCATGGACAAAATATTTATCATTTCCATAGTCTCCCTGTCCATTTCTTCTTGAGGTGGAGATATTTGACTTTCAGTAGCCTTTCTCTCCGGACTTGATTGCAGTGACATGATCCTCTTATATTCATCTTCCACTTTATCAAATTATACTTTCTCTTCATCAAACAACTCCTTTAACTATGACTGACCCAAGTAGTCAAATACCCCAGTTGGCATACCCTTCTTTAACATGACTTGCCTTATAATATTAATCTTTTCTTTGTCTTCCCATGGCTTCAGCACAGTCTTCAGTTCAAATTCCACAGGCTCTTTCTTTATTTCAGCAATCAAGAAAGGAGTTGGAGTCGGTTCTTCATTTTTTTATTGGTTTTTCAACTCCTCCTTGTACTTGGTTAGCTATGACTCATACAAATCTTTCTTCTAAGTAGAACTTAGCTTATTCAAATCACCTAGTACACCTCTTGCCTCCATCAATGTTTCAAGCAATTTCTCTTTATCCTTGGATAGGGTGGCATTCTTCTCTTCAGCTATTCTAGCTCTGGCTCTATCAGCCTTTATCTTTCTTTCCCTTTCTTCCTCTTCCTTTTCCTTTTTTCTTATAGTCTTCTCTGCTTCATATCTTTAGCAACAACTTTCTCTTCTTTACGATATTTTGTTGAAATAGCCTTGAAAATGTCCTCCAAATCTTTCTTAGACATTATTTCAGGATGTCAAACTTAATCCCATGTTCTACTAAAAATCCCCCTTTCCCTCCATACTTTCATAAAAAACGATCCTTTCTTTTTAATTCTTCAATAGCTCTATGTTCAAGCCTTTTCTATACTTCTTCATCTTCTTTTGCTCTCAGGGCTTTGCACAGATTTTCTAAGTCTTCAAAACTCATTTTGCTTACTTGTTCATCAGAGTAGTTATATTGTTTCAGATGAGATAAATATTGCTACAGCATTTTTCTTTTGTGTTCTCTCTTCTTCCTGATCTCATCTCTCTTCTTCTCAAATAGATAGTCAAGATCTTTTTCATACAATTCATTTATTTCTTCATACTTAAATCCATGACCCATCAAGCTGATAACTCTTGGATGTTGTCTTTTTAATTCTTCAATTCTTGCCTGAATATTCTCAACATGCACATCAGACAAATGTATGTGAGGATTCATACTGAATTATTCTTGATGATTTCTTTGCCATTTCATACTGAATTATTCTGGCATCGTAGTCAATAACAAGCTGTTGGACACTGTTTTTTCAGTAGAGGATTCAGCAGTTGTTATTGTTTCTTGAGGATCTTCTTGTTGGAATTTGTAATCTACAATGGCTAGTGCTTTCTCACCATCCTCAGCATGTTTCAATTTCAAGAGTCCTTCAATGACCTCTTGCTCCACTTCTCCTTTTTCTTCACTTGGTTTCTTTTTCTGCTCAATTTGTTCCATAATGAACATTTGTTCTTCTATCTCCTTTTCAATGAGCATGTAATGCAGAATGTCCCTTTGAAACCATTTTTTTCAAAATTTGATCATGTAATTTCTTTCCTCTCTCAGGAGATTCATCAATAAATAGAAGATGATCATTTGATTCATCTATTTTCTTTTTAAGTGGTTAAAGCTGACTTTCATCTTCTGCTACATCCTTACCTTTCTCTCTTCTCCTTTTGTCATCTGCATCTAGAAGCCTATATGGTCCAACCTATCTTATTACCAGTAGGTGGCACCTCATCTTCAAGTTCTTCATCAACATCTATCTCTTTCAAAACTTTGGAACTTACTTCATCATCTTCATTATTTGAAGTGTTTAGTTCCTTAGTTTTACTAGATAAGACCACAGTTTTCCCAGAAATGTTTTTAGTCTCATCTTCTATTGTATCTTTAGCTAAAACAATTGTTTCATCTTCATCAACATTAGTCATGGTTTAATCATCATTAACAACATTAGCAGCAACCTCATCATCAACAACCACATCATCAGCAACCTCATCATAACAACCACATTAGCAGCAACCTTCCTTTTTCCTACAACATCATTTATCTCCTTATCATTGTCCACATATATTAGTCCAATCATTTTTAGGGAGTCTTCATCAATATCTATAGGGACATTCTCCCCCTGTTTTGGTGCATATGAGGTATTCTCAACCTCACTTTTCTTTTATCTCAGGGGAAATACGATCGGGAGGGGCTAATTAAAAATCCTCTGGTTAAATAAGAACAACCCCTAAATTCAAAGCCCCTTTTTTACCATTAGCAAGAACTTGTTTTAGTTGCGTATCATAAGGAATTCGAACAGCTGCTTCAAATACAGTATCGGGAAGTACCGCTTGCAGAACCTCAATATCCACCGGAAGGCAGGCTCTTATTGCTAAAACCGGAGTTGTTGTAGAGTTGATAAATCTCATTTGAGGGGATGCCTCTAGCAACAAGCCCCTCAGGGGTGGTAGTCTCCCTCCAAAGGTCGTTGGTTTAACCGACGAACTACGTGGGAAAATGGACCTTCTTTCTTTTCAGAAAGCATTTTTGAAAGTAACAATTGAATTCAGTTCAGTTTCGGAAAACTTTCCGCCCGGGCCTAACATCAAAGGCGCAGGTTGATCTCTCTGGTTGAGGCTGCACGCACAATTTCTTTTCCGTCGATATGTCCTGCAATTTGCACTTGAATTCCTTTTGTATCTGCTTGTTCAGTTAATTCTATAGCCTTTTTCATCGCTTTGCGAAAAGAAACTCGATTTTAATTCGTTTCAAAGAATTTTTGTAGTTGAGTCTCCAATTCATTATTTTTCTCTTTCAGCTCAGTGTTTTCTGTCTTTAAGCCACAATTTTCAATCAAGATATCAAAGTTTCTTTGTAACAATAGCATTCTTGCATTGGGGATGGTGAGTTAATTGGAGAAATTTGAGTAAGTTCTGTTGATTGGGTTGGTTGATTTTGGTGTACTGGGCTTTGAAGGATTTGGGAACTTGTGTGTGGTAAAGGGGTTCTGGTTTAAATCAAAGGTATATGGCTTTGGGTGGGGGGTGATAAGGAATATAAGTTTAGGCAATGTGTATTGAGTATTTTAGGGACTGGTATGGTGTGTCTGGTTGGTTTATTAGGTGGGGTGGAATGAGTTTTGGTATGTAAGGATCTGGTTAAGTTTGGTAGGTTTGGGTTTATGTTTGGGTTTGGGTTGAAGGTGGTGGTGATGGGATGTATGGATCAAATGTTTGTGGTGAGTGAGGTGGTGAAGGGATATATGGCTCATGGATTTGGGAATAAGGAGGTCATTGTGGTGGTGGTGGTGGTGAAACAGGTGGTGTAAGGGTTGAAACATGTTGTATGATGTATATAAAATTATACATATTTTTAGCATCAAATAATCTCTAAAACCTGCAACTTTTATTAAATAACATAGCTCAAAAGGTTACTGATCATATTAAAATATAATTTCAGGTAAACCCAAGCCATAAACGAAGAAACCAGCGAAAAACCAAAGAAACACGAAAGAAAACCCAAAAAAACAATTGAACATGCCCCCGTGAACCCCCCCCCCCCCCCCCCCCCCGTGGACAAGCCCCCATGCGTTTAGATGCAAGAAAAGACAAAATCTGCAAAAAAAGACAAAATACTAGATACAAAAGCACGGGGTCGTGCCTCAGAAGGCATGGGGCCGTGGTCACCTTTCATGAAAAACAAAAAAGAAATATAACAGATCACCAAAAGAGAACACGGGGTCGTGCCTCGAGAAGCACGCCCCCTTGGTGAGTCAGCATGTACGATCTGACAGAACATTAAATGCGAGAGGAAAATTGGACACGGGGGTGCCTCATGAAGCACGGGTCGTGCCTGTCTTTCCAGACTGCTTATCAATAGAGGGGCTTGTTGCATTGATCAAGTTTGCTTGAAGAAAAGTTCTATATGGTTTTCTTTTATAAAACACTCACATTACACTCATATAGAAGATCTTGTGAAGAGATTGAAGGCTTGGAGGTTACCATCATCCATCATCATCATCATCATCATCATCATCATCATAATCATCATCCATCACCATTGAAGAGGGAAGATTCATCCAACATTTGGTTTGATTATTCTAGTTTAATCATGTGTTTGTTATCTTCATCTCTTTTGATGTTCTTAACCATGCTCATTATGAGCTAAACTCGATTTACCATCTAAAATCTATGAAAAAGCTTTGTTTTACTAGATGATTATGTTTAACATATGATTTAGTTTGGTAAAGTACACGGTTATTTTGCAATTATCCTTTGATGAAGAAATGATTTATCACTTTAACTCAATATATCAAGGTTGATGACTAAAAATCATTCATGTTCACTCATGTTCTTGGAAACTAGAAATGGTAAAAAGAATACTTTGATAACTTATTCAAGATAAAACATGGATACTTATATTGTACTTAGAAATGATGAGATATAAGTTATGATCTATTTCTCTAGTTTTGATAATTCTAAAATAACATTGTTAACACGATTGCTTAGGTTATCATGCTAGTTAAAAAAAATCATATGTTAATGGAATGTGTAACTATAACCTAATAAAATCAACCAAGGGGAGGTTGTGTGAGTTAACTACAATCACCCGAAGTTGTTTGGATTGGTATTTGAGAAATCGAAGTCTATCCTAACCGTTCTACTGTACCAAACTACTTGTCTACATAAATTGACATTCTCGTGGTGGCATGATATTAAGCATAGGATGGACTTGAAAATACGCATGCTACTTTATTTTATGTCATAGAATATGTTCACTTGGAAATGAGAGACTATTCTATCATATATTATTAGAACAAGTTTATCACATGTTTATTTAATAATCATCAAGGAAGAATGGAGTGAATTCTTGATCTTAGATGATAACCTTCATATAATTTATTTACTCAATTAGAATTTCTCTTCTGGTCACCTATATTTTATATATATAAGTATTTCTATTTTATAAAAAAGTTTAAAAGTTAGCCCAAAATGATTAAAACTCTACGATTAAACTAAAACGAAGATTCATTATTGGAAACATTTGATTTCATGGATCGATACTTGGTTCTTACCAATACTATTCTACATATATGATAGGTACATTTGCCTATTTTGTGTGTGTTTAGTCTTAGTATAAATCACTTTTATAAATTTAAAACATGATCTTGTGCGAAAGCTAAAACCCCATCCATTATAATTTTACTAGCATGCGCAGTACACATCAGGTTTTTGGCGCTGCTGCCGAGGACACGGTACGTTTCTAAGAACGATCCAAGTTTTAATTTTAATCATTGTTTATAATTTTATAAATTTTTAACTTTTATTTTATTTTCTTTTTACTAACTATTAGATTAAATTTTTTTTAGAAAAGGCTAGCCTAACCTTTACTTTAATTTAATTAAGTTATACTCTAGTTTAATTTTTAAAATAACTTAGCCTAACTTTTAGCTTAACTTTCACTAACATTTAGTTTTAAATAGTTTAAATTTTATTTAATCCCATGTATGTCCTCTACATTCGGACCTGAGCTTGTTTCTCCAACTTCTGAACCGGAATGACTCTTTCGTCGACGAGCACATAAACGGACTGCAGAAACCACCGAAACAATTAAAGACGAGTTAGTAGACGCCACCGCATCAGGAGAAAATCAAACCGAATAAATGATGGAAGCACAAAACAATGAACCAAACATGAGCCAGTATGCCAAGCCAACTCTTGAAGGCTATGGCAATGGAGTGGCTCCACCCGATATCACCGAACATTTCAAAATCAAATCAAGCACTATTCATATGGTGGAAAATTCAGTTCAATTTCATGGTCTCCTCGACGAAGACCCTCTTTCTCATATGTCTCGATTCTTATGAATCTACAGAACTTTTAAAATTTAAAATTGTTCAGAGATCAGATCAAACTCAAAACTCTTTCCTTTCTCTCTAAGGAATCAAGCCTTAGAATGAATAGAATCTCTTCTTTCTGGTTCCATCACCAACATGGACTAGATGGTTGGACAGTTTCTTCTCAACTACTTTCCGCTGGATAAAACTGCCAAATATCGAGCCAGCATTACCGGATTCCGGATCGATGATGATGAGTCATTACACGCAGCATGGGAGAGATACAAATATCTTCTACGACGATGCTATAACATTCATAAATTTACAAAACCGAAAACCCGACCCGTTTTAAATTTTCTGTATTGTTTCTATTTAAATTTATATATTTTTATAATATTATTAATTAATCTCAATTTTCGTTAATGTATTTATGTGATCATTTTTATGCAATTATACTTTTCACTACCCTTGTAGTATTATATACACATATAAAACATTCATAATCAAGATCAAATATTTATGTACATGTCCCATTCAAATAACTAGAATTATTATTTAAATACTACTACTACTACTGCTGCTGCTGCTGCTGCTACTACTACTGCTGCTACTACTACTACTATTATTATTATTATTAACATCATCATCATCTTTTCATATGCTACTTAACTAATAAGTACTAATAACTGTTTTAATTAAATAAAATTTATTATAATAGTTAAACCATTTGAATGCCCCGTTAAGCTATTATTAATTTATGTTATAATTATATTAAACATGATTTAATTTCTTAAATTCTATAAAACATAATCACTCTAAAAATTCTCTATAAAAGGAGGACTAATCCTCCATCTTTTTCACACCTCAATACATTATTTTCTTAAGGTTAAGAGCACTAACAAGTAAGTTTTTACCATTTCATGTTTTTTATAACTTTTGTTTTGATATTTATCTTGAATGTTCATACTTGCACAAGTTTTTCTTCATGATCATGTTACTGTTATCATAAAAATCTTATATTTTGGTTTTAGGAATCATTGATCATGGATATCAAAGATAAATACTTTGATTTTTCTAAATCTTGGATCAAAACTAGTTATTTTTCAAGAACAAGCAGGAATATATATTTATCTAAATATTATGATTTGTTGATCATCATAAACTTATAAACTTTCTTTTAAATAAGAATGGTTTATAAAAATTTCTTTTATTTAAAATATTTTACCATAGATATAACATACTTCATATCTTTAAATTAAGTAAATTAATTATTGTTTATTTTATTTTAACATAAACTAATATTTATAATTTCTTTAAAAGAATTCATGCAAAAAATTTGAGTTAATTAATTAGTAAATTAATTAATTATCTTACTTGGAAAAAAACGTTTAATCATAAATTATTATTAATATTGTTATTTAATCTTATATAATAAGTTATAATTTTTATCTACAAATTGTTTGGATGAAGAAAAGACCAAAGGAAGATTGGAAACTTCTCAACCTCTCTGAAAAACTGCTAAGTATGGAAACCGAGCAAGCTCAAGCTTCCCAGCAAGCTTTTACTTGTCCTAGCAAGGTATTTTACTTTCCGAGCAAGGTTATCTTCTAGAATTCCTCTTAAGTGTTAAACCGAGCAAGGTTCACTTTGTCTAGCAAGGATGTTCTTCTAGTCAAGTAAGGTTTGTTTCCTAGCAAACACTTGGCTAAAACAAAGCTAAAACCAAATCTAGCAAGGTTTATTCTTAATAAAACGGTGTTACTAGCAAGATTGAAGTAGATTGAAGTAAGTTTATCAAGAAACTACTTAAAGACTTTTGTCGAGCAAGGTTCAACTCCTAGCAAAGCTACAGTGTTACCAACACAATTCG
Source organism: Bidens hawaiensis (assembly GCF_021521415.1). Lineage (NCBI taxonomy): Eukaryota > Viridiplantae > Streptophyta > Magnoliopsida > Asterales > Asteraceae > Bidens > Bidens hawaiensis. The sequence goes on along the minus strand of NW_027497214.1, from coordinate 173,309 downwards.
ATTTGCTTAACAAGTTAATATTAACAAAGGGTTGAAGGGATTACTGAAGAACAAGTTTGTTAGTGGGACTATATCGAGCAAAGTTTGATATGGTCAAAAGCATTGAAGTCTGCTAGGTGAATATTTTCTATGGAAAATATTCTAAGTAAAAATATGCCCGGAGAACTGTTTCCTAGCACACTTCATGGTTACCAAGTCTGCTCAACAAAGATACATGCGGCAAAGCTTGCCCGAATGACTGTTTAACACTTAGCATTTATTGTAACAGGTTTAATTATATTCCAATGATTAGTGTTTCCAAAAGTGGAATGTCAGATGTCAGGGCTAGGCCTATAAAAGGAATATTTTAGAGCACACCTTTGACACACCTTAATACCTGAAATTTTAGCGAATATTGAGATTGACGGCAGAAGAATATGTTGTACGGAAATCTACTGAACATCCTGACATTCCACCTTTTCGTATTATTAAATGGAAATCTTTTGAGTTATTGGTTGTGTTTGTTACTTTTGTGTTCAGTGTGCAACAATTAGTGTGTTAGTGTTTCTTCCATTAACATATCTATTGTTCTTCACAAAATAGTAGTCGTCGTTAACCTTCTTATCAACACCTAGGTGTTTGGTTTCGATATTGATTTATTGAGTAATCCTAGTAATTGAGTGGGTCCGACACAAATCATTCTTCAACTAATAAACATCAAATGATTTATATAAACTTTAATCATTTTTGTTAAACTCATTAAGAATCCCTAAGTCCCCATTTTCCATACGTTAATGAAATAGATATTAAAATAATGAATAATTCTTAAAACTAATATTATTTAACTTTTATAATCCCAATAGTTAGTCTTTTAATTTTCAAATTCCTTTTTAAATATAGTTTGTGAGGTTCGATCGTTTTACACCCCCTTTTTACCCTTTAAATACAGAATTTTGTCTTCAATCTCAAAGGTGAGTTTCTCACACCCCTTTTTTTTTACCATTTTTAACTATTTTGGGGGTAGCATATATATCATATAAACATTACAATTTCGTTTATTCATTATTTACAAACTACAATTTGTAACATGGACTTGTGTGTTTACTTGTTACTTGCTCAAAGATTGTGTGCATGGTTTCCTTAATAAGTATGATCATATGCCCTCCTATGCACCCAGGACCTCGATGTTATGAGTGGAATAGGGACCCTTATTATCTGAGTATGTTGGTGCACAATCCCAACTGGAAAGGACCTTACTTTCTTATTTACACTTGTTCATAGAATTGTATGGTTTTTATGTACTTATTTTATAAATTTGTCTGAACTCACCAACTATTCATTTAGTTGACTTTATTTTTTATATACGCTACAATTACCTTATTTAGAGGATGATGTCGTGACGAAGACATTATTACTTAGGAATTCAACATAAATGGACAAATAGCCTAAATGTGTATTTCTTTGTATTTCTTTTCTAAACTTATGTACTTGTTGCTTGAATCAATTAATGGTAATATTGTCACTTAATAGTGTCACATGTGTTTTGAGCAATCTGTACGTCACACTCGGGCGTATTCCGCTTTAGCCGGGGTGTTACAAATGCCCACATCTTGGAGTGAGCGTATGGTTACAAGTACAAACTTTATTTGACGCACAATCCAGTCAAAACAAAGGGGCCATCAACCAAGTCGCCGGTGGACACCTAGGATCCAAATCACATTACGAAGCATTTCAAATCATGGAGAAGGCAGCAAAGAAGAGTTTTGCTTATAACCCACCAAGGTCTATACCAACACACAAAGGAATTCACCACGCCGATTACAACACTCTTGTCACTGCACAGCTTGAAGCACTTTCTAAAAAATTCGAACACCTTCAAGCCGAACTATCAAAAACCAAAATCACTTGTGACACCAGTGGAGGAACTCATAAGACGAGTGACTGCAAACAAGTCATTATGGCTATGGAATAAGTTGACTTCTTCGCCCATCAAAACAACGCTTTCAGTAACAACTACAATCCAGGTTGGAGAAACCACCCAAATTTCAGTTGGAAAGAGGGAAGTAATACTCAAACCCTACACGGATTCGAAAAAAGGACGATGAATCAATCTTTCCAGCCTAAACCTCGATTTCAAGAACAAAGTTCCAGTAGCCATCAGAATCCAAGCTACTCAAAAATTGAAGAAATGTTGATCCAAATCATCACCAAAACAAACGAAGCAGAAAAGAAGGCCGACTCAAGAGCCGTTGAAATAAGCGGAGTATTGTTAAAACATATAGCTGAGATGAAAAGTCAACAAGCATCGTTGCAGATTCTAGAAACTCCATTTTGAAAGATCGCCCGACAATTGTCTGAAAGACCACCTAACACTTTTCCAAGCAACACAATCACATATCCAAATGCGACTGCTAACGCTATTACATTAAGAAGTGGTACGACCACTGTTGCCTCACCAACTTCAGAACCAGTTATGGAAAAGGAAACCCCTGACAAGACGTAGGAGAGACTGATACATACAACCTAAGGAACTAGTCCGAACTTATGTTCCACCTATTCCATACCCTGGGCGGTTGAAAAAGGAAAGACTGGAAGCTCAGTATGGGAAGTTTTAGAACTTTTCAATCAAATCCACATCAACATCCCTTTCTTCGAAGCCATTGCTCAGATGCCAAAATATGAAAAGTTTCTCAAAGAATTGTTGTCAAACAAAAGGAAGCTGGAGCAGCTCTCTCATGTTACCTTGAGTGAAAAATGTTCAGCATTCCTCCAAAACAAGTTGCCACCAAATATGACCGATCTAGGGAGCTTTACTATGCCTTTTCTCATAGGAAATTTGTATGTTAGCAAGTCCTGGCTGACCTAGGAGCTAGTATTAACTTAATGCATTATGCGGTTTTTGCAAAACTAGGGATAGGAGAACCAATGCACACCCGCTTGAGCATTCAGTTAGCTGGCCGATCCGTTAAATATCCTCGATTGTTGAAACCATGCTTGTCAAAATTAACAAAAAAATTTTCCTAAAAGATTTTGTAATTCTAGACATTGAAGAAGACAAAGTGTACCTCTGATTCTAGGAAGACCCTTTTTAGCCACTGAAAAGGCTATTATTGATGTTTGCACCGGCAAACTCACTCTCAGGGTTAATGACGAGGCTATCACTTTTGACATAGAAAAATCTATGCAACGTCCGCAACATCACGATGACACATTATACTGTGTTGACTTCATCGATTCTATCGTGAGTTTCTATGTGCGAAAATCTTCCATAAATTACACAATAGAAACACAAATCTTAACTGATAATATCACCAAACCCATTCTAGAAAACGGAAATCTCAATGCTAACTATCAGGAAGCATCAAAAGTAGTATGTGAGATCACCGAGTGTAATGAAAAATCACAAACATCAATCGAAGAACAAGCAGCTTTAGAGTTAAAATAACTACCAAACCACCTCGAATATGCCTTTCTGAAAAAAGACTCTCAACTCCCAATAATTATTTCATCTCACCTTTCTAAAGAAGAGAAAGACGAACTACTTAAGGTTCTCAAAAATCATAAGAAGGCTATCGCATGGAAGATAATGGATATCAAGGGCATCAGTCCTTCCTTTTGTACTCACAAGATCCACATGGAGAAATAATACAAACCCGTGGTCCAACATCAAAGACGTCTCAATCCCAACATGCAAGATGTGGTGAAGAATGAAGTAATCAAACTCCTTGATGCCGGATTAATCTACCCAATCTGAGATTCACCTTGGGTTAGTCCAGTTCAAGTAGTACCCAAGAATGGAGGGATGACAGTTGTAATGAACGAGATGGACGAGCTAATACCAATGAGGACCATCACAGGCTGGCAAGTTTGCATTGACTACCGGAAGCTTAATGACGCCACAAGAAAAGATCATTTTCCACTTCCTTTTATCGATCAAATGCTCAAACTTTTATTAGGAAAAATGTTCTACTATTTTCTTGATGGATTTTCCGGATACTTTAAAATTCCCATTGCTCCTGAAGATCAGGAGAAAACCACCTTTAGATGTCCGTACGGCAACTTTGCCTACTGAATAATGCCATTTGGACTATGTAATGCTACGGCCACCTTCAAACGTTGCATGGTGACCATCTTTCATGAAATGATCGAACACTCTATGGAAGTTTTCATGGATGACTTCTCAGTCTTTTGAGACTCCTTCTATCATTGTCTGAAAAAACTAGACAAAATGTTGGCTACATGCGAATAAGTAAATTTAGTACTCAACTGGAAAAATGCTACTATATGGTCAAAGAAAGCATTGTTCTCAGTCATAAAATATCCCAAGCAGGACTAGAAGTTGATAGGGTAAAAATTGAGACCATATCCAAACTTCCGCCACCAACTTCAGTCAAAGCCATTAGAATTTTTTTAGGTCACACGGGATTCTATTGTCGTTTCATAAAAGACTTCTCTAAAATTGCTAGACCTATGACCAAACTACTGGAGAAAGACACACCATTCGTCTTCTCTGCAGAATGTGTAGAATCATTAAACATATTAAAAGGCAAACTTGTCAACACACTAATCATGACTACACCCGATTAGACCCTTCCATTCGAGATCATGTGCGATGCAAGTGACATTGCAGTTGGAGCCGTGCTTGGACAACCCAAAGAAAAGCATTTTCACCCAATTTACTATGCTAGTAAAACTCTTAATGATGCACAAGAAAATTACACCACAACAGAAAAAGAGTTATTAGCAGTAGTTTTTGCATTCGAAAATTTAGATCCTACCTAGTTCTTTCCAAAACCATAGTTTGCACCGACCATGCCGCCATATGATACCTCTTCAACAAGCAAGATGTAAAACCCAGACTTATCCGATGGACTCTACTACTCCAAGAAACTGATATAGAAGTCAAGGACAAGAAAGGAGCAGAGAATGTAGCCGCAAACCATCTTTAACGCTTAAAATGCCTAGCTTCAGAAGAACATCACGAGGAAATTATTGATGATAATTTTCCACATGATGTTCTCATGCGTATCTAAGCAGTCATGCAGGATGAGGATGAAATTCCTTGGTTTGCCGATTTCGCGAACTATTTAGCCTGCAGAATCCAAAGAAAAGGGCTAACTAATCAACAACGGAAGAAAATCTTCTCCGACCTTAAGTTCTATTTTTGGGAAGATCCGTACTTGTTTAGGATAGGTGCCGATCAGGTTGTTCGTAGGTGTGTATCAGGAAAGGAAGCCTTAGATATCCTCAAACACAGTACCGCCACCACGGTCAAGAAAGTGTTTGAAGCAGGATTTTTCTGGCTCACCATATACAAGGAAACACATGCATTGATCCAAGCATGTGAAGCTTGTCAAAGAGCTGGAAACATCTCAGTCAAAAATGATATGGCTCAAAAAGGCATTCAAATATGTTAAGTCTTTGATGTATGGGGAATAGATTTCATGGGCACATTTCTTAACTCATTTGGAAATAAGTACATCCTTGTGGCAGTTGACTATGTATCTAAATGGGTAGAAGCACAAGCTCTTCCCACTATTGATGCTCGAGTAGTTGTAGGTTTTCTGAAAAAGTTATTTTCACGTTTAGGTATTCCGAAAGCCCTAATTAGTGACAGAGGTACTCACTTCTGCAACGCTCTAATGGACAAAGTCTTAGCACGATATGGAGTTCACCACCAATTGGTAACACCATGTCACCCTTAGACTAGTGGGAAAGTAGAAGTCTCGAATCGAGGAATAAAAAGGATCCTCGAAAGAACTATAGGAATGAATTGCAAAAACTGGGCAGAAAAGTTAAATGACTCTTTGTGGGCCCTTAGGACAACCTACAAAACCCCGTAGGAACAACACCTTTTGCCAATGCATTTCTTGCCTAGCATGCCAGGCCAAAAGAACGGGGTCGTGCCTAGCAACTGCTTGGCAATAAATTACACCTCTTGCCAATGCATTTCTTGCACCAAACCATACACAAACACTCTCCCCTGATATTTCAAAATGCCTACCGAGATGATTGAAGAAATTCACGTTCCTCGTCAACCGAGAAACGAAACCCGACACATTTCCAAAACCGAGCTTCTTATAAAACTTCAAGAGCTTGTTAAGGAACTCACCGAAATGAATCTCCTTGCAGAGTCGGTGGAGAGCATGAAAATGGAGCTTCGAGACATCAACGAACAACTCCAGTTTCAAGTACGTCGTTTCACGTACTTTCCTCCACTCGGGCCGTTCGATGGAGAAGAACCTTTTGGTGGAACTTAGAGGCATTAATCTTTATGTTATCATGTGTAATAAAGTGCGATTCGCACAAAGTTTAGGACCTTCAGGCTTACCCCAATAAAAATTCATGTTTTAGGAAAATCGGGCTTATCTCCAAAATTTGTAACTAGGATGTCTAATTAATGAAAATTAATTTTAGGACAATCAAACTACTCAATTAACATCTTAACCATCATTCCAAGAATTCATATTCTCGCGTTTTGCTGATAAATCAAAGAAAAATTCTCGCGTCGTGCTTCATGAAGCACGGGGTCGTGCTTCATGAAGCACGGGGTCGTGGTCACCTTAGAATCTTCAGCATGATACACACTGACTCCGTACAATTCTCTGAATCAGAAACATTTATTCCCCTAGTAGCACGGGGCCATGCTTCACCAGGCACAGGGTCGTGCTCGACGTTCCAGTCTATATATAATGCATGCAAAACTCACTATTCCATTCATACCAAACACAAAAATTACTGAAATGGAAAACAAAAGAATGGAATGGAGACCAGTGAGAAAGGGCAAGAATGGTGATTCTTCTTCACACCTTGAGGAAGAAATCATTAGGCTCCAAAGCATCGTAAGAGACCAAGTCGAGAGTAACATCCAAGCTGAAGCTCGCTTGATAGAGCTGACAAACAAAGTCAAACTGATTAGGTTCGAGAATTTCCACATTGTTGAAGTCACAACAAAGATGTGGATTTCAAGCTTCACTATCTTAACCGAGAAATCACAAAGCTCGAAAAAAAGCTTTCCAAGCTCTTGGAAGCCAAAAGAGCTCCACCACACATTCAAGACTAGTTCGGGAATGGTGGTCGTTAGTAGTTCAATCCTTGTCTTATTAGGATTTACTCTTGCTAGGTTCGTGTTTTAGTGTTCGGGATTGTTGCTTTAATTTTCTTTATGATGTTTGATGAATTTAATGAAATCTATTAGGACTTTTTATTTCTGTTTTAACCTTAATCCTCAATAAATCAGTTAAAAAATGAACCAGCTCGACAAATAAACAATAAACAAAGAAAAACCTGACTGCTACAAGCAGCACAGGGTCGTGCCCCACTCTACAGTGCAGTTACGATTTTTCCAATAAAATAACATTTTCCTCATAACTTAACCCTAAAAAACTTCGTCTACAATCGAAAATCGGCGCCCCTTAACCTATTACTCAATTCTTTGCTTCAAATATTCTATTTCCAAAAAAAGGTATGTTAATTTGGTGATTCTGTTGTTCAAATTCATCATTCTATGTCTAAAATAAACTCCAAATCTTACCAACTGATGATAAATTGGGTCTAAACCCGGGATATAGATGGGTCAATTGTTTAAATCCAGGGTATTGATTTGATAGATCGATAGATTTGCACCTAAGAGAGTTTTGTTGGGAAAAATCTTTCGGGTTTGGGTCTTGGATGATTCATATAACAAACCCGAATGATATTTAAACCGGATTGAATCGCAAGTTCGAGTCTTGACAATTAAAGAATTAGGATTAAAAAAATGGGATGTGCTTTTCAAAACACGCCCCGTGGTCAACCGCAGGTCAACAAAAGTCAAAATCAGACAAACTTGCCAAAAACGGCCAAAAAATTCGCAGCATGGGGCCGTGCCTCTAGAGGCACAGTATCATGCTTTACCTTCTGTTCCACGTTTTCAGAAAATTTTTAGAGAATTGACCTGATCTGGTTGTAAAATTACAAATGGTTCAATACGGTGATGACAAGCATGCTTTCTTAGTCTTTCAAGAGGATACGAAAATAGATGCACGGGCCCGACAAACAATGGGCTACCTTAACAATCGGCTCCCAAAACCGAATTTCTATGCCTGCAAAGAAACTTTAAGGAAAGTAAACCAATGGGGGAGATACAAGGAGCTTGTAAAAGGGTCGTGGATGCGTGTCCCGAATCAAAAGGATAAAGCTGTAACTGAATTAACCAAGAGTTTTTGGCCTCATTCTCTATCAAGACAAGGGTTTGTATATGTGGGACGAATATGCTGTTGAGTTCAGGTGTGGGGGAGAGTGGTACAAGACATCGGCCACCTAGATCGGGATCGATTTAGGTATTTATACGAGTGATGAAAGCGATAGGCCCATTTGGTATGATTCCATGACCACATTTGCAGAAGTTGTAGATGCTGATGAGTCAGTAGAAGTAGGTGACACCAGATTACAAGCATGGGAACAATTGAGTTTTGTGGAAGAAAACAACTATCCAAGCAGCACCAAAAGCACCGCCTTACGCGACCCACTGAAGAGATACATTCATTGACTGCTAACCCACACAGTCACTGCACGTGGTCAGAGTGAGGGGGTCGTGAACTTGAGGGATTTGTGGGCCCTTCATTGCATCAAGAATGACATACCTTGCAACATCACATACTCGTTATGTCAACTATTCAGAACCAATGAAAATGCAAGGAGCCTGAATACCCCGATCTTTGGTGGTGCGTGGATTTTACAAGCTTTATAAAGCTTATTGTGTAGACACAAAAGGAACACGAAGCCCGAACCCACCGCACTTGACCTCAACTTCTGTATCAGCATGCAAATGGTCCAGCAGATTGGTAGGAACCCAGCCAGTGGAGGTTTTAGGATGCTGATGACCCGACTGATATGACTATCCATGACATATCCGAGAGGAGAGGAGGATTACTACCACGATAGACCCGCCTCCGCACTAACTCTCAGCAAGGTCGCCCATCATCATCAGGAGCCGGACCCAGCTCGTCGTACCACAACCAGTACTCTTTTAAGGCGGGAGATTCACACCACCGCCTCTTTTGACAAGTTATCAAGACAGATTGCGGACTCAAACGCACAAAGAGCCGCAGACAATGCAGAGACGAGGCGGGAGATTCATTGGTTGAGTGAGCGTATTGATAGGCAGTGGGGACCCTTTGACCCGGATTACATAGGTAACTAACTAGCAGCGGCAATGGTAGGTCCGGTATGGGCATGGGTAAGGGCGGTAGTACATTATTGACATTATTACTGTGTTTATTGAAACATTTTAAATTTTTTTGTTGGTTTGTTTGGTACGTATTATGGTCGTGGGTGCCAAAACACATTATTAGGAACCGATTCAGCCCGCGTGGGCAGGGTATGAATGATTTCATACCTAATTTTCAGTATTATTATGCTTTCGATGTTTGTGGTTATTTGCAGTTTTTATTATTCAGGTACAATACAGGAAAACGAACGAAAAACAGAGGACTCTCTGTCAAAATTTCGTTAACCTGTAGGGAAGTTCCATTCCATTTTACCCACCATACATCATATGAATCTATTAACATTGAGGAGAATGTGATATTCAAATATGGGGAGGGGAATTACTTGACCAATTTCTTGCTCAAATAATTATTAAGATTCTCTAAATAAACAAAAAATTTTGTAGCAAACAAAGACTATTTCTGTTACAAAACCAAAAGAAAGTCTAAGAAATTATTTTGCAAATAACCAACTAAAAAACTATTATAACCAAAAAAGTGAAAACGTAAAATGAAGTTTTGTAATATTGAAAATAAATTTATGAAAAATATGGCGCTTATACCAAATTCCTCTGTTACTGTGAGATAAAACTCCTGCCATATTAATATTTTTAAGAATCTTTGAGTGAGTCATATGTTTCGTCTGATATAGAACTTGTCGCAAATATTCATTTCAAGACCGCATGAATCGTTGTATAAGGAAGAAGGTAACGTTGTCACCATTCCCTCAAACCATTCTCCAAATCACAAAACCCAAAAACCTTACCACTTTATCCATCTCACCGGTAAAATACAACATTGGTCTTTTACCAGCAGACCCCTCAAATTCCTTTGTTGCATACATTTTGCATAACCCAGGTTACCTCCAGAACGTAGGGAGAGAATCTTTCGCTATAGCAATGAGGTGAGTAAAAATTGGTGCCCAGACGAACAAAGGCCACCATTTTGTGGAGTTTCCAATAGAGCGATGGAAAGAATACCAAAAATATACGAACGATGCTTAGGATGCGGAAATTGGTCCCATGAATGAAGATGTAGAAAAAGTCAAACTCAGTCTCAACATGAATATAACGAACTAATGAGGGTGGGGGCTATTAGGCTCAAAGCTGAACGATCCATTAGAGTTTGGAGTTATGTTCAGAGCAGGATTGAGGAAAAACTCATCCACATCCTCGACGAAACTGGTTTTTACGATCTGATCTTAAAAGAGTCACTAGGTTTGTGATAAAAAAACAATCGGGAGAAAAGAAGCTAACCATTGAAGACATCTTAAGATTCTCGACAATAAGCAGAAGTCGTATTTACCATCCTCATTAACTTAAACCCTTGAACCGACAATTAACAATCCCTATTTATATTAAACCAGCCCATATTACCTTCTGATCTATGCAACCCATCTCAAAGGTGGAGATTTGAACTTGTTACAAGCTTATTTATCATAGGTTACATCTTGGCTAAGAGTGTTCACATACATACATCACAGGTATGATCATATATAAAACCGAGTGTGAGTGAACATTGAGTGAACGTGACGTTTTGCATAAACTGGAGCTCATAAAAAAATCATCTTTTTATATATCACTACATACATTCTCATGATTTAAAGTTGGTTAAGTTTGTTCCCATTATCTTATAAAACTTTTGGGGATGTTAAGCTATTGTTCTAACTTGCAATTTTTGAGAGAATATTTATACATAGCTTATTTGAGGACAAGCAGTTCAAGTGTACGGATGTTTAATGTATATAAAATTATACATCTTTTTAGCATCAAATAATCTCTAAAATCTGCAACTTATATAAAATAATATAGCTCAAAAGGCTACTGATCACATTAAAATATATTTTCAGGTAAACACAAGCCTTAAACGAAGAAACAAGCGAAAAGCCAAAGAAAAACGAAAGAAAACCCAAGAAAACACTTGAACACGCCACCATGCCTTTAGATGCAAGAAAAGACAAAATACTGGATATAGAAGCACGGGGCTGTGCCTCATAAGGCATGGGACCGTGCTCACCTTTCATAAAAGACAAAAGAAATATAACATATCACCAAAAAAACACGGGGCTGTGGCTCTGGAAGCACGCCCTCGTGGTGAGTCAGCATGTACAATTTGACAAAACATTAAATGTGAGAGGACAGTTGTACACAGGGGCGTGCCTCATGAAGCACGGGATCGTGCCTGTCTCTCCAGAATGGCTATATATAGTGGATCATGTCGCATTGATCAAGTGTACTTGAAGAAAAGTTCCATACGGGTTTCGCTTATAAAAGCACTCACACTACACTAATATAGAAGATCTTATGAAGAGTTTGAAGGCTTGTAGATTACCATCATCCATCATCATCACATCCATCCCCATTGAAGAGGGAAGATTCATCCAACATTTGGTTAGATTATTACAGTTTGATCACGTGTGTGTCATATTCATCACTTTTGTTGTTCTTAACCATGCTCATTATGAGCTAAACTCCATTTACCATCTAAAATCTATGAAAATGCTTTGTTTTACTTAATGATTATGCTTAACATGTGATTTAGTTTCGTAAACCACATGGTTATTTTGCTATTATCCTTTGAAGAAGAATTCTTTATTACTTAACTGTTAGTGCACGGTTTTGGTGTCTGTAGCGATCGAATAAGTTATAGGCTGTCTAGTCTTTGTATTTCATATATATTTATTGCGAATTGGGCTTTGTCCTATAAATAGGTAGATTGTGTTCATAATTAAGAGAGAGCTAATGTACATATTGAGAGATGTAGATCTAAGTTATTATTCTCTCCATAAGTTATTTCTCACCATAATGTATTCATATTCATATTTATCAATAAAGTATCTATTTAAAGTATTAATCTTTATTGTGTTAATAGATGTATCGACGCGGCTAGATCCTTGGAAGATTCAACAATTGGTATCAGAGCAGACGGCTGCTCTCGGTGCATCGATTAAGGTATTAAATCTGAGTTTATTCCTGTTCTTCGTGTTCATCGGTTTTTGGTCAGATTTGGATTAATTTAGTGTGTTATTGTTGGATTTGTTGGTGAATTCGTGTTTATTGATGGAAGATGATGCTTCCTGTGTAATTTGGTGATAAGTTATGGTGTATTGAAGGATCTACCATGGAAGAGCATGGTCATGGTTTCCTTCAGGTTATGATAATTAAGTGATTGTAAGTTATTTGGATAATAGATTCAAAATCAGCATGAAAATCTGAGTTTTCGTGTTGATTTTCATGGATAATTATGGTTGTTTGATGAATCTGCCATGGATGATGCTTGGTTTTTCCAGAATCCGGCCAGATCTGTTTTTTCCGGCCACTGTAACTGAATTTTCCGGAGAAAAACGTTTTTCCGGCGAACAGTTCAGATCCAACAACCTAATTCGTTATGTTACTGTAGCTGATTCGTTATGTGACTGTAGCTGATTCGTTATGGAAGTTTAACGAATCTACTGTAGTAATTCGTTATGGAAATTTTAACGAATTATGGTAATTCGTTAAGTTAATTCGTTAAGTTAATGATAACGAAATAAGGAGATTCGTCAAGGTAGTTCGTTAAGTTAAAGATAACGAATTAAGGTACTTCATTAAGTTATTTCGTCACGGTGATTCGTTAAGTTAAAGGTAACGAATTAAGGCAATTCGTTAAGTTACTTCGTTAAGTTAATGGTAACGAATTAAGCTAATTCGTTAATGTGGATGACGAAGTGGAAATTTTAACGAATGGGAGGCCATTCGTGTAACTGTTATAACGAATTAGAATGGTAATTTATAACGAATTGATCAGATTCGTTAAGCGTGTGACGAATGGTGATTATGTTAACGAAGGGAGAGCACGAACTAACTTAACGAATGGAGTGAATATTTATAACGAATTGGGAGGAAATTCGTTAAAAAAAATTATTTGGCGGGAAAAATTTTTTTGCGCGAATTTTTTCCTGAATACTCCTCGTAAGTGAGATATCATTCTTGAAAATTTTCGCGATAATATTTATTTTTCGAAAATTTTCGGTGAATTTTTTTCGGGAAAAATTTTCTTAATCGAAATTTTTCTGGGATATTCCTAATGTATTGGGTAATCTTCTCTCAAATTTTGGTAACATATTTTCCGGCCCACTTTTTATGCGTTTCAATTGGCCGAGGGGAGCCCGCGTGTAATTTAAAGAGGAGTTTGTTTGTGAACTTTAAAGATTATTCAAGACCTTGCCGAATTTGTCAAGAAAATGGGGAGATAAAAATTTCATTTGAGTTTATTTAGCATGTATCTTCCTACGTTTGCAAGATTTCTTGAAAAATGACTGCAATTCGAGTGGTAATTCATGCTTGCAAAGCTACGTTTGACTGAGTTCAAGACTGAAATTGTTCTTTGATTGGTGATTGATTTGTTCGATGTTGAAACCTGACTATGTGGGATACGGGTGTCTGTCTGTTTACTTCTTTTTGAGGGACTTTGAACATGACTATGTTGGCTACGAGTAAATGGTGGATTACTTATGTTGAAGGAGACGATTCTCGAACGAGTTGATCTTATTGAAGAATATACGAGTCTTGTCATTGGATTGAAGAATTTGATCATTTGGGGTTTATTAATGGAGGTTGGAACTCTGAATCATATGCCCAAACTCTAGTGCATCTTTGCAAATGAGATGTGGAAAAGCTTCAAACAGTATATTTGGTATACACGTTATCAAGAGGGGGAAAACCAAAGTGAAAGATGTTGAATGATCGGGTATTTCATGAAGATGTGTGATGAGGTTAAACGTAAAGATATGTTTTTCTATACCGGTGCTGACGGATAGCTGATGACTTGTTGCTAATTGTTGAAAGACTGAACCATATCATACACCAATGGATAATCGTGATGATCTCCAAGAGTTGCTCACTTTGAGGGGGTGATCTGATATGAGAGGCTACAAGTTGTTGGTTTGCTGAAAAGATTTAAAGATTGTCTGTCTGCACAAGCCCGAAAATCATCAGTCAATGGGGTATCTGTTAGTGCACGATTTGTCTGATGATTTGTAGTTAAAGTATTTAAGATTAAAGTATTCGATAGCTACGGAAAAGGGGGTGACTGTTAGTGCACGGTTTTGGTGTCCTTAGCGATCGAATAAGTTATAGGCTGTCTAGTCTTTGTATTTAATATATATTTATTGTGAATTGGTCTTTGGCCTATAAATAGGTAGATTATGTTCATAATTAAGAGAGAGCTAATGTACATGTTAAGAGATGTATATCTAAGTTATTATTCTCTTCATAAGTTATTTCTCACCATAATGTATTCATACTCATATTTATCAATAGAGTATCTATTTAAAGTATTAATCGTTATTTTGTTAATCGATGTATCGACGCGGCTAGATCCATGGAAGATTCAACATTAACTCAATATATAAAGATTGATGACTAAAAATCATTCATGTTCACTCATGTAATTGGAAAATAGAAATGGTAAAAAGAATACCTTGATAACTTATTCAAGATAAAACAGGGATCCTTGTGTTGTACTTAGAAATGATGAGATATAAGTTATGATCTATTTCTCTAATTTTGATAATTCTAAAAATAACATTGTTAACACGATTGCTTAGGTTATCATGCTAGTTAAAGAAATCATATGTTAATGAAATGTGTAACTATAACCTAACAAATCAACCAAGGGGGCCACCCGAAGTTGTTAGGATTGGTATTTGAGAAATTGAAGTCAATCCTAATCATTCTACTTTACCAAACTACTTGTCAACTTAAATTGACATTCTTGTGGTAGCATGATATTAAGCATAGGATGGACTTGAAAATACGCATGCTACATTCTTTTATGTCATAAAATATGTTCACTTAGAAATGAGGGACTATTCTATCATATATTATTAGGACAAGTTTATCACTTCTTTTTTTAATAATCATCAAGGAAGAATGGAGTGGATTCTTGATCTTATATGGTAACCTTCATATAATTGAATTACACATTTAGAATTTCTCTTCTTGTCACCTATTATATATATATATCCATATAAGTATTTCTATTTTATACAAAGTTTAAAAATAACCCAAAAGGATTAAAACTCTCCGATTAAACTAAAACAAAGATTCATTATTGGAAACATTTGTGTCCGCGGATCGATACTTGGTTCTAACCAATACTATTTTACATTTACGATAGGTACACTTGCCTATTTTGTGTGTGTTTAGTCTTAGTAGAAATCACGTTTATAAATTTAAATCATTATCTTGTGAGAAAGCTAAAACCCCATCCATTATAATTTTACTAGCACGCGTAACACACATCATTGTACAATATTGGAAACAACTTCATCATGGGATGCCTCCCCCTCAACATGCGCTATATCATCAGCCACATTTTCAACAACATAATCATCTCCTTCATCAGCATGATCATCATCACTATCATCCGACTCACTCTCATCATCATCTTCATCATCATCTTCACCACAGTTGAAGCAGGAACCTCCATAATCTCAACATCATTTTGCACCAACCAAGGAAGTATATCAAACTCCACTTCCTAATTAAATTGACTTGATGGACCTAACTTGTTGATTATCCTGTAAACATTCGGATCTTGTAACACATGATTAGCTCCAGCGGTTGGCAAGTTAGGACGTATCCTGTTGAAGATTATCTGCAGGAATCTAGGCTACATAAGAAGTTTGTCATCCTCTCTCTTTCTTGTGTTTGTTACCATTCCTTCAAAAATCATTCTTGAAAAATTGAATGGTTGGTCATATAATACAGCAACAGTTGTAATAGCAATTTCCCTACTCATTAGAGTCCACGTTCCTCTTCTCGGAGTCATGCTCTGATTTATGTGATGAATTAGGAACCGATAGATCAATGGAAACATCCCCTTTTGAAACTGAACTTCATTAAATTTCCTTGATATCCCAAAGTTTCTTGAAATATTCTCAACAGCCTCTGCTAGGAGTAGGATAATTGAACTTCAAAGTCATCGTTAAATTGGATGCTTGCACATATGAGTTGTTCAGTGATTTCGACCTCCCTGCGAAGTATAGTTTCTTCTATTCTCCTTCCATTAATATCGTCAATGTATTGCGCAGATCTCCAGAATTCCAAATGATGATTTCTATAGATGACGGGATTTTCTGTCAAGGCAAATTGTAAGTTGGAGAGTATTAGCCAATCAATCATCAACTCCAATGGGCGATTCTCCTCTATGATTTGGAGAAACGCGCACATGTTGTTCTTTTGCTCAAATTTGTATGCCATATCTGCACACACACAAACACATTCAAAGCATAAGTTAGTCAATTTGAACATTAAATGAACATGCATGTATATATAATGGAAGAAGAAACTATAAAAGGATAATCTTTATGAACCTGTTCTTCGACAATATAATAGCCTACACATTAAACAGAGATGTTAGTGAAAATGAAAATTGAAACCCTAGACCCATATAACGAGTGTCGGAATCATTTAATCAAAGCTAACCAGGTCGGAATTATGATGGATGATAATATTTAGAGAGAATTAGTAACGGTTAGGTAACTTAGGTCGCTAGCAAGTTTGGTATAATTGAAGAGAGAGAGGGAGAGAGAGAGAGAGATAAGATGAATGAAAAATTTTCCAAGTCCCTCTTTTATAGTATACCCTGTTGTGTTTGAAAGTGGGTTTTAAATGATTTTGTCATTTAGTGTCAGAATACTGCCAAAACCCATTTTTCAAATTTTCAATCACAAAACTTTCTCGATGAATTAATTTTCCAAGTCTTGCTCGTATCTAGAGTTTACTCATTTTAAAGTTATTAGAAATTTTTCAAGTGAGAAAAATGAAAGAAGTTTGCTTGAATATACTAGATTGCTCGAGACATTAATCACAAGTCACATAATCAAGTTTATATGTTAAAATATACAAATTTGCTCGAAATCACTTAAGATCTTAATATAATAACTTAGAATAATTTCTAAATGTCAAACTTTGTCAAACCCTACTCGAATAATTCTATCAAACAGAAGTATACTTGAAATAACTTAATCAAGCAAAGAGTTAAATTTGTCTAATAATATACTATCAAGTATGCTCGTGGAACAACGTTTACTCGAAATTACATAAAAAACATAAAGTATGCTTGAGAACACTTATAATGTTAAATATTAACATAGAAGTGTGCTCTAAGTATAAAGTGTACACGAGAAACAAAGTTTGCTCGAAAACACTCGAAATTTGCAAGTATGCTTGAATACATAAGAAATTTTTAATATACCAGTGTGCTTGAAGCATAAAGTTTGCTTGATGAACAAAGTGTACTTGAAAACACTTGTATTTCAGAGACAAAATATTCAGACATAATCAAAACATATTTATATCAACAAATCATCAAGTTTACTCGAAATATTCCAAGTTTGCTCGAAAGAATTAAATATTAGATGAATGCTTAAGTATACTTGAGAACACATATTCATATATATTCAGTGTAAAGATGCAACGCTTTTGACTTAAACCTTTCTTCAAAAGTTTTCCTTTTGGATCAAAAGTTTAAGAAAATGGTGCATTTAGAGATCAAATTTCGGTTTTATCATTTCAAATCATTTTCTTTTATCAAAGATCACAACATGGGATCATATTGATTAAGTCACCTTTCAATACTTCATTCTCATCATTATTATGACACATTAGGCAGGTTAATAGCAAGATGGATCACATACCACATCCAGAAGAGATATTAAAAGATTTATTACGTGTCATCCATAGTTGTAATAAAAATACACCAATTTCGTATGAGTCTATTATGGAGGATTTCCGTCTAGTCTTAATGAGTCAAATACAAATTAATGAGCCGACGATCGAGTTTAAGTATGCTGGGTTGCAGGATAAGACAGAGGAGTGTATTCCCTCATGGGAGGACGAGTTTAGGGCAGAATTTGGTTATGATTTGGTTAACTTAGCCGATATAGATAAGAGAGATTTTAACCTCGAGAGAGATATTGAGGAGCTTGAAGTATTGTTATTCGGGGAGCCGGTTAAGAAACTAAATGTTAAAGAGGAATCACAAGAGATATATGAAGAATTGAAGAAGAAAGACTTGCATCTCATTCTGAAACATCATCCGTGTCTGCGCGGTGTAGCTGAACGGTTTTTAGAAATAGTTGTTTGTGGATCGCCAGGTAAATCAAGAGCCCCAAGAAGGAGGGTATATGGACACAGGAAACCAAGTGTGCCAAATTTGTCATATCCTCAGAATTTCAAGAAGTGGCGGTACGAGCTGAATCCATATTTTTGGGCATACATGTGTTTGAAAATTAGTTTCTTCCCAACTAATTGTAAGAGGAGAGTGATGGAAAGAGGATCAAGGAGAAGCCTCTTAATTAAGGTTTTGGGAAAGTCTGCCTGAAGACTTTTCTGTAAACTTAGCGCTTCCCGGGTGGCAACCCGGTACTATGTTTTCATTTTATTTTGGTTTTATTTTTTGATCTGCCGGGTGTTTCTTCTCTTACTTGCAGGTTGTTCCAGGGTTGCTTATTATATAATTGATGGGATATGGTTTTAAACAAGTGTGGGAATGCACTTGTTTCAGTATTACCGCTTTTGTTCATGAAATATGACGTTATTTGAAGATAGTATGATGATCACGTTTGATTTGGAGAGCATGGAATACGACCCACGAGGCATATCGTTAATTTACCAGGGGAGTCTGTTCCAATTCGTTAGTTTACTTTTATTTGTAATTTCCTTTTTCTCACATTGAGGACAATGTGAAATTTAAGTGTGGGGATGGCAAATTAATGTTTTTTTTTCGGCAAAAATAAAAAATAAAAAAATTTGTAAAAAAAAGGATAAAAAAATTGAAAAAAAAAGTATTGAAAATAAATTTGAAAAAAAAATGCCCCTTTAATTATAAATTTAATTTTTGCAAAAAAATGGAAGATAGTAGAAAAATTGGAAATTGTTTTTTCAAGCTACTAATATATATGAGATAGTATTAAAGAAAGAGTACTAAGATGGGGATGTGTCGGTAGACCCAACTAGTCCAATAATATTTAGAGTATGATCGAACGACCTCACTTGACCTATTATCCACGAATTCCATCTAAGTGTATTTTCTTCTTACCATTAAGGTGTTCTCATCTTACGGTGATATGTTGAACCATTCTGCTTCAACCCGGTTTTTAATTATCTTTATTATGCTTGAGATGGGGAAAGTGGATCTTAACTCTAAAGGTGTGAGACCAATAGGGTTCTGATATCATATGAACTTAAATGCTAAATGTGCTTGGCGCTTGATAGACTTGTTACTGGGTTTAAGTGGACAACAATATTGGCAATTGTGGTTTTTTTGTTTATCTGAGCTTTAAAATAACCTATATGTTTTTAAGACCATATTTTCCGATTATTATTCCATTGCAAATAAATTTTTCAAGGGCAAAAAAGTTCAAGTGTGGGGATATTTGATATGGTCTAAATTATACATATTATTATATATATGTTTCCTGCACTTTTAAATACTTTTGAGCTAGATTTTTAATGAATATTATTCATAGTTGGCTTATATGTGGGTTTTAAGTATATAAGAGAATGAGCTAAAATTTGGTATCTTTTACTAAATTTGAGATCAATGAATAAACTTTAAATAAATTTGATATTTATTGATTTTCTTAAAAAATAATTGTATAGAGAATCTGATTTTCTATATGATATAATTACATAAATGAAAAAAAGAAACCAATGAATTAAATGAATTGCATTCTTTTAATGTGAATTATGAATTCTTAGTTTGGAGTTTTTTTTATTTTGAGTTAGGTCCATGAAAGTTAAAGCTCATAATTTGACCCGCAACCGAACTAATTTTAGTAGCCCAAGAGAATTCTAAAGCACGCACAAGGACATTTGTTTTTGGGCTTCGGGTGGTGAATGCTGACTAAAGTTTATTAAGTATTGGAAGTTATCATATTTATGGGATAAGTTATTGTGTCGGCAATCATTGGGTTATTTTATTTTATGACGGCCGCAAGTCAGGAAGGAGTCGGCATATTTATTTGGTTTGGGACGCAAGAAAAGGAGTTTGACCAGGCATCGCAAAAGAAAGCTAAAAACGAGATGGAGCTGTTGGTTCAAGCAACTAGAGCGTTTGGGTTCAACACCTACTCTACCAAACATTATTATTATTCAGTTTGATTTTATTTTTTTCTTTATGAATCCAGTTTTTGAACCTTACTTGTTCTTGAGTATGGTTTTTGTCTAAACCCTTAGACCGCCGAGGCTTATGATGAACTTTTGTTGATTTTGGATCTTGGTTTGGATTTTGTTTTCGTTTATGGATTTATGATTAAGTAAAAGGTTTCTTGAATTTCATTCGATGCATATGTACGCTTAGGATTGTTTGATGAGTTTTATTGTTTCACAGTTTCCTTGGTGATTATTTCATATGATAGGATTCTGTTAGCTCATCTACTGTGTGTTTTTGACTAGTTTGTAGTTGATTTGTAATAAAAATAGGAACAATATTAATAAATCAAGTAGACCTAAGTGTTTTGCTAATCTATATAGCAATAACGTGATAGATTATGTGATAGGTCTTGGTTGATGAATTGCGAGATTTAGTTCTCTGTAAGGAGTCCGTCTAGGTTTAGTTTTTTTGCCTTGTCTGTCTATTCAAGTGAATTCTTTAAACTACATTTGATTTTCGCGTTGTAAGGTAGGATTTCTTATAGAGGTATTTGTCATAAAATAAATTAGCGACGGTAAGCGAGTCTAATTAAACTTGTAATTTTAATTGCTTATTAGGATTCCATAGGTGTTTTCTTGAGAATGGTCAAGGGTCATGTTTGGTTTCCCATTAAGTGAATAGTTTAGTATTCCAATTCCATATTATAACATGTTCCAACCATTTGATGATTGATGCATTAGGTATTCTAGCCTAGTTGTTTGTTCGTCATCATTTTAATTAAGTCCATTTTTAAGTCGAGTCCTCTTTAGTTTTACTAATTAGTTTTAATTTTTTTTTTAGTAAACCCCCCCCCCCTTGATAAATAATGATTAATAGTTATGTCAATCAATCGAGTCTAATTAGTTCATTTACATAATTTAAAGAGTCTCATGAGTTCGATATCCATACTTACTTAGCTTTACTAGAGTCGATCGGTACACTTGCTGGTTAGTAGTTTACGTCATTAAAAGAGTCTCGTGGGTTTGATATCTGGACTTACTTACCTGTACTGGAATCGACCAGTTCACTTGCCGGTTAGTAGTTTTAGTTAAGTTAAGAGTCTAGAATTATTACTTAGTGTCTAGATTAGCTTATTTTTAGTTAATAAATATCAAACTAATTTTAGCACATCAATACTCTAAAGGTGAATATGGTTTTATTTGTTGAAGAAAAGGGGATTGTGAACAGTGTGGTAAATGCGGATGAGATTAAAGAAGGTGAGTTTGTTGACCATTCGTTGACAAAAGAACAAATGGCTTTGCTTCTTAATTTAATTAAGGGGATGTGGATGAGTTAGAACAATAGGAAGATATGTAGGTTTAGGACACGAAAGAAGTCAGATTTGATAAAAGCGATCCATCTAGGAATACTGACTTCGATGATGTGGAGATCGAAGATGTGACTAATAAGGAATACCCGGATATGTACACATAGTTTAATTCTGATGATGGGATTCTGTTTTTCACGACTGAACATTTTAAAGCAGTCGAAGAGCGTCTGAGAAAGGAGAAGGAGAAAGAGAAAGAGAAAGGAAAGGAGAAGGTGACAGAACTTCTGACACAAGCTTTCGATGGTATTTTTAATTATAATGCCGAGAAGATGAATAAGATGATCAAGTCCTTGTGCTATGATGAAAAGGAAAATTATTTACAATCAAAGGCTCGTTCAAATGCATACTAGATGACGAATTTTGTAGCTGTTAAGTCGGTTAAAGGTAATGTATCGAGAAGTGGTTAAACGGTATACAATACTTTCAACGTATTATCAATGTTCTTAACATGCCACGAAGGGATGTCTGTATGTTCGCAAACAAACCATTCATGAATCGAGGTGACAATCAGTTAGCGGATTGGTTTTATCGTTATCTATTACATTAATTAAGGTATGGGTTCAAGTTCTTCAAACAAAAAGTGGCAACTCGGAAGTACGTTGATGAGATTGATCCATGCACTGGTTGGAGGAAGCTTTTTGTTAAAGTAAAGTCATCACGCACGTTTAAGAAAGTCCCTTTAAAGACTTCCCCCCAAAGTCTTTATAAGAGATTCAATCGGTGGTATTATGACAATAAGACAGGTTAAGCTGTAATTTTATCAGGGTCGGGTTTGAAGACTGAGTTTATGAGAGTTATTGATTCGATGTGGCTAGTCAACTTGTCTGAATCCGTTAACGAAGTGTTGTATGATAATTGGATCAGATGGGCGCAAGTTAAAGATAATGAGCAAGCTATGCAGTTCCAAAGAGTTGTTCGGGTTTGTCAAGCATTCAGTATTCATAGTTATGCAGATTGGAAGACTAGCGAATTCAAGATTTGAAGACTACAAAGAGCTCGAGACGAGTTGAAGTTTGTTAATGCATCGTTTTGCATCCCAGTCTTTGTTTTAATGTATTTTGGGAATAGTTAATGTGTAGAGGTAGTTTTGGTATTTTATGTAAAGTCTCATTCGTTATAGGATGTTAACGAATGAGTCTGTGTCTTTTGTATCTCATTCGTTAGAGATATTAACGAATGAGAGTAACTTGTGTAGTGTAATTCGTTAAGGAGTGTTTAACAAACGAGTTAATATATAGGATACAAATGAGAGGCTCATTCGTTAGGTGTGTCTAACTAATGAGACATGAATGTCTCATCTCCTATATATACTCATGTATTTATTCTAATTAAATAACAGTTTTGATTTTAACGTAATTGCCTTGTTACGCTGCCCAAATTCTCTCTCAACACACAGTACACACACTTAAAGTAATCCTACCTAAAAGTAATCATATCAATGACTAGATCGTATATAATGAATCATATAGTGGATTCGCACTTAACAATCTTGGAATATTGTCAGTTGAAATTTCTTGGTCCATGTCCATTTGTTGTATATTTTTGAAAATTTTAACAAAAAATTAGGAAATATATTTGTGATTTTTTATGTTAATTTTGAAAACTAAAAAATTAACCTATAATTACTAAAAACTTAGAAATATTATGAAAACTTGTAGATCTTAAAGGAAATATTCATATCTAGGACAAATAGTGATAGAAAATGGAATTTGACCAAGATCTAAACCAAAGGGTAATCAAACAAGCATAGATCTAGGATTAGAATATATTTAAACCTCTTATATTAATAGATCTGACACAAAAAATGAAGAAATCAGCACAGGTGACGTCAGACTACAATGAAACAGTGTTTGGTTGACGTCATCGTCTTCAACCTTCAACAATTCAGCTCAAATCCAGTAAATCTTCAAATAAAACACCTAAACATCAACAAATTGGTCTTCAACATGCTCACTTAGTTCTAATACCATTTATGAAACACTTGTTGCAGCAATCAAATCTACATTTTGCTTTTACTAAAAGCCCCATCATTTACAGAAATCATTTACAAGATTTTTGGGAATCCGCTGAGTATGTGATTGATGTTAATGTATAAAACAATTGAAGCAACTATCCAAAGGCGAGAGATTGAGATTACAGAGCAGCTGATACGAACAAGACTTCATCTCAATGATAAATTTAATAAGAAATTATTATATTCTCATAGGAGATTACTGAGAATTATTCAAGAGATCGTGGGCTACCAAAGAAATATCAATGAGGGACAATTTCAAAAGGGAATGTTTCCCTTGATTTAAAAAATTTAATTCATCATATAATCTAGAGATATCTCTAAGGAGGGAGGCTTGGACACTTCTATGTAGAGAGCTTGCATCTGCTACTATAGCTGCTATATATAGATAACCATTTAACTTCTCAAGAATGATATTTCAAGGGATGCTTGCTAATGCTCAGAGAAATTAAAGGGATAATTTCTTGATGTATCCAAGGTTCTTGCAAATTATCATCAATGAAGAACTTCAATATCTTGCAAGAATTAGTGCCACTCTTGTCCTGCAAATCCAAATTTTATGAATCTAGTGAGAATGATGATATGACCAATGTTGTAGGTTTGAACTTATTTGGAGAAACCTATGGAATATCTAAAGAAGATGAAGAAGTAGTTGATGACGGATTAAAGACTGTTGTGTCGGAAAATGTAGAAGTCGGGTTGAATGCTGAATTACAAGATCTATTTGATGAGATTGATAAAATGCCACCAACAGTTGTAAATGAAATTGGAACTTCTTAAGATCATAATGAAGAAAGTGCTGAAGATCAAGATAAGAGGAGAAACAAGGGCAAAGTTGTGGTTGAAAATGAAAAACAATTGCAACCCTTAAACATTCCTGAACCAACTTGTGGAGACCAGTTTCTGAATATAAATGAATCTGCTATAAGGGCCAAAGTTGAGTTTGAACAAGTATTGAAGGAGATACTGAAGAGAGAGTTCATTAATCATATACTTACTAAGAAGAAGATAGATGATCAGAGAATTCTCTTAGAACAAATTGAGATTGAGAAGAAACTAAGAGATGAGGCTGATAATGATAATGAGGAAGAGATTCCAAATCTTGGAAACTTTTCTTGTTCTGAAGGAAGCAGATGATAAAAAAGAATATTGATGATAATGCTGATCTTAAACAAACTGCAAAACAAAATCTTGATGAAATCATAGCAAGGGTAATCAAGACTATCAAAGAATGGCA
Source organism: Bidens hawaiensis (assembly GCF_021521415.1). Classification (NCBI taxonomy): domain Eukaryota; kingdom Viridiplantae; phylum Streptophyta; class Magnoliopsida; order Asterales; family Asteraceae; genus Bidens; species Bidens hawaiensis. The sequence goes on along the minus strand of NW_027497214.1, from coordinate 148,323 downwards.
GAGAATGTGGTCCAATATGAAAGAAAAACAAAAAGCTCTACTAAATCTGAGCCTATTTATGATGAAACTTAGAATGAAGACACTCCATTAAATGAAGAACCCATTGAGGTTGTACCTCTAAGGCTATTTATGTCTGAAAATGAGCATAGTGGTCATCACATGAAAAAGTTATGAAGATTAATCCGTTGATGAACCCTTGAACCCTACACCTATAAGGCATTTTAGGTCTGGGGATGAGTTTGTGTGTGTGCACATTGTGCTTGACAATTTAAATAAAGAGATTGAGGGTGTTCAGCATGATAAACCTCAAATTTGTGCCCATGATGATCTGTCTGATGAATTGAATGATGATGACTTGGAAAATGAGCCTGAGATTGAAACAACAAGACCATTATCTCCTCAAATCAGATTTAATGAAGACCATATAAGAAATATTACAAGAAGAATGGAGGTGATCGAAAGAGGAGATTCTAGAATTCAAACTCTTTTGAATCGTGGAATGACATTTGAAGAAATCAAGGATCTGAATAATGAAGATCTTAATTATCATGTGAAGAAGAAGAAGGAGTTTAATGAGAAAAAGAAAGGAAGAAAGAATTAAAGCTTCAAAATTAAGACTCCTTGAAAGACAAAACGATGTCCTAAGAAACTACAACTATGATCATATTGAAACTACGCCTACTGATGAAATTGAAAAACATTGTGAAGAACTACATCAAATAGAGAAAGAAGATACATAAATGAAAGACAAATTGAAAGAAGATGAGATTAAAGTTGTGTAAATGTATGGAGTGGATTAGGGATACCTTGTTGATCAAGGTTGTCCTTATGAAACTATTGAACTGATGTCTAGAAAGGAGTTTGAGATTTCATTTCAAAATATTACACAGAGAGTATTAAATGAAGAAAAAGTCACCTCCCAAAAATAGAAAGGAACTCAAAGGAGAGTGTCACCTATTAAAGCTTCATCATCAAAATCTCCTAAGACAAAAAGAAGAAACTTGATAAGAAAAAGGATGTGGAAGGGCCTGTATTAACAGATAATCAGGTTAATATTTTAAGAAAATTATTAAGTAGTAGAGGAGTTGAAAATGCTGAAATTGACAAATTGTCCATGAATTAAATGAAAAAGATTTATGACATAAAACTGAAGAAGTACAGAGAGGAACTGTGAAATATTGAACTAAATCCTCCTCAAGAGTCTAAACCTTCATCTTCCAAATCAACCAAAGATAAAAAAAAGAATGAGGGAAGATGTGATGGAATCTGTTGAGGTCAAACCTGAAGAAGAAGAAGAAGAAGAAGAAGAGTTTCCTGATGATCATGGATTTAATGATGAAACTATGAAAATGATAACTCATTTAGTGGGAAGAGCAAGACAGTATAATGATATTTTCAAACTTTCAAAAGAAGAATATAAGAGATTGTACAATAAAGATCTTGAATTACAGAAGGAATCTATGAGGTTAAAGGGTGATACATATAGAACCCCTGAAGAAACCAGAGAATACCAAAGTTGGTTATGTACCAAAGTTATGAGGTTAAAGGGTGATACATTAGAAAGGCAAATAAAAAATCTGGTTATGTACCAAAGTTGCAAGGATCTTCATCTTCTAGAAGACAATAATCCATAAGACATGCTATTTCACTAACTTGATATGCTATTAGGAGAGATCAACATCCAGAAACAAATGAAGATATGCCAAAAGATATGTTCTATGCTCCTAAGACTGGTTCTTTAAAGGTTATTAAGAAGAGTGGAAGAGCTAGATATGTTGTTTTTAAAGATGATTTCAGATATTTCTCAGTGGAACAGCTCTCTAAACTTGCTCAAATGAAATTGTTTGACAATCAGCAGAGGAGTAGATTTGCGAGGGCTCAACACAATAAACTCTCCAAATACTTGAGAGAACAATTTAGAACTAGTTTCCCTATATTCAACAAGAAAATAATATTGGAACCAACTGAAGCAAAATAGAAAAGAAGACAGAAGAAAAGGCTTGAGTTAATTGCTTCAAAGCTTCCTCCAAGCAGGCCAACGTGGAACATGAAAGAGTGCATAAGTATGAAAAGACAAATGATAGAACCAAATGTGAAAGTTCCGAAAGATGGAAGACTTACAGAGATAAAGTATGATGAAAATACAAAACGTTTTCATCTATTAAGTTCTACTGGTGATCTCTTGCCTGCTATTCAATATGATTATGAGCTGCAATACTTGCATATTACTGACCTGGTGCACGTTAGAGAGTGGGACCTGCCTGAAGACCATCCATTTTATCAAGAACTTTCTATGCTTCAACAAAGGGCATCAGTAGTCAGAAATTACAAGATCAATATGATGAACAAAGAAAATCAAGAAGAAATGCAGGAAACCAACCTTGAAGATTATCCCTAGGTTCTTGTATTTATCTATTATTTTTGTTGATGTGTTATGCCCACATGGCGGAATTTTAAATTGTAATCATTTCCTTTTATGCAATGTAATTTACTTTTTAAAGGATTTGATGTGTATTTTTAAACAAGTGTATGTAATCCAAGTGTTTTGGTGCATCTAAGTTATTTCCATTCTAGGTGAAGATTGTTGGTCCTGAAGGACAAAAAAGGAAATATTGGAATATTCTCAACCTCCCCATAAAATTCTAATTATAGAACTCGAGCAAGTTCAAGCACTCTGAGCAAGGTTTTTACTTCCTCGAGTAAGATATCATATCCGCGCAGGATTATCTTCTTGAATATTTCTAAGTGTTAGTTTCGAGCAAGTTGCATTTCATCAAGCAAGGTTAGTTCTTCTATCAAGTAATGTTTCTACCGAGCAAACTCTTGATATTACTAAGCTTAACCCAAGTTCACGAGTAACATGGAGGGTCGACCAATTATAAAATAATAGTAGATCTCAAGTATGCTTGTAGAGAGTTAATGGAAATTATTCTAAGCGTTACTCTGAGCAACGTTCAATCTCGAGCAAGCTACAGTACCCGAGTATACTTAGTTTGTTCAAATAAGACTAAGTCAAAGATTGAAGATATTCGAGCAAAAACTTTTTTGCTCGTTAAATTGTTCCGAGCAAAGTTTGGAATAATCATGAAGATTGAAGTCTGCGAAATATTCCAAATAAAAGTCTACTCGAGCTAATGTTCTGAGCACACTCGTGGATTACAAAGTCTTAAGGAGCTCTACTCGACTAGGGAATATGTCTGCTCGAAGACTTTTTGACACTTGTATATATTTTAAGAATGTTTTGTAATAATTAGGGTTTCTAGAAAGAATGTCAAGTGCCTATAAATAGAATGATACATCTCATTAATGGGACAACACCTCCGATTATTCTCTGACCTAACATTGAGAGCCGCACCCGACCGCTTTCCACCTGAAACCCTAAGTTTTTCTTTGTATCTTTTAGATTATCATTATACTATAAATCTTTTAAGTATCCCGTGTGCTTGTTCTTCATAGACTTTCTATAATTAGCAACTTTATATTTGTGGTTAATTCCTCCAGCCACATTTAGAGGTCTTCACATATTTGTGTTTCGTGAGTGTTCTTGTATGATCACTTGTAATTGTGTCATGAAACCCGGTCCTGACATATATTATGAAAAATTCACTGATATTCTCTCCATGCCTCAGTGGCACGTACGTACACCTTCTAGTCAACCGTTTATGAATCGTAGAAATAATGAATTCGATGACTGGTTTTTCCAGCATTTGGTTCATGAAGTGAATCGTGGTTTCAATTTTTTCCAGACTCAAGTTCCTAAATGTCAAAGAATTAATGAGATTGATCCTAGAATAGGGTGGAGAAAACCGGTGTTGAAAGTGAAGCCGCCACGCACATTAAAGGATGTACCTTTGAAAGTAATGCCATAAGACTTGTGTAAGGATTTTTTCGGTGGTACTATGATGACAAGACATGTGAAGCTGTGATTGTGCTGGTTGCAGGAGATAAAGTGAAGTTTATACGAGTTTTTGATCCAATGTAGCTCGTTAACATGTATGAGGCTGATATTCACGTACTATTCAAGAATCAAATCAATTGGGCGTGCAACAATGACAATGATCTTGCTTTGCAATTTCAACGGGTTATACGGACTTGTTTTTGCTTTTGAGATACATCGCAGATCATAATGGAAAAACCAAGCACTTTTAGAAGTGATAAAGACAAAGGTCGAGATGAGGGGAGTTTGTTTATGCATATTTACTCGTCTCCGTCTTTTTTTAACTAGTTTTGGTCATATGTTTAAGTCTACGTACTTACCTTGTAATTATGTAATGTTCATTCGCTAGACTTTGTCTAGCGAATGGAGTTTTGGTTTATTAGGTTATACGCTAAGCATGTTTAGCATATGAGTTATATTATATAGGTCATTTGTTGAGCTTGTTTAGTGAATGGCATGGCGCAAAGAACCATTCGCTAAGCCAGTTTAGCGAATGGGACTGGGTCTATATTTATCTTGTAATCTATTCTGTTAATTAATGAATTCTGTATTTTATGACCTTAGGTGTCGTTACTCTATCCATATTCACACAGTTACACATAGTTAACCTAATTATCATATAATCAACTATAATCATAAGACTATATCCAATTAATGCATGATTAGGATGAATCAAGCAATCTAAAAGTTCTAGTGAAGCATCATGCTTGATACTTTAAGAATCAAGACGGTTACGTTTGCTAATTAAGCTAGAGTAATTCAGAGTCAAGTGAATTGTAAGGCCTCGATCCCGGTGCCCTACATTAGCGTCGAATTTACTCATAAACACAATTCTACAAATCAGTGTTAATTAAAACTTTCGCGGAATATAAAACCTAAATAAACATATCATATCATTTCAACAACTTGTCTTAAACAAACATCTTTTGCCTTTCATAATTAAACTTCATTCATAAACATTTCCTAAATCTTTGGATGCCAACTTCTTATTCACTTTCCATGTGTCCTCCTCAAGCTAACTGCCTCATCCTACTCACCTACGTGCATACTAAAATTCAGCTACGCTGAGTGAGTTCTAGTTAATTAAGCAACATACATTTCATTCACATACTTACATAATTATATATCCGAAGATACATAACTTCATCTTTACTTACATACATTCATACATTCTTTCTTTATTTCATTCTTACATACATACACACATTATTTCATTCATTCATATATATTTAAAAGAGCATTCCACCCTTTAACCTTCGCAGATATTATTAGGGTTTGTTCCCTACATTCGCAGATATTATAAATGTATGTTCCCTACATTTGTATATATTGTTAGGGTTTGTTCCCTCTAATAGTACCATACCTTTCTTTACATAATCCTACCTTTGTACATACTCATTTTATTACATACCTTCAGACATACACATATCTCATACTAGGCATTCTATACATTACTTTCCCTGTCATTACATGCAATATCCGAAGATCGTTCACGCACTGACAAGCATTCATACATACTATTACATCAATCATCATACAATACACTTACCATTCAAGGTAAGGGTATTAACATTCACATTGAGTATGCACACAGCCCAGAAAACATAACAAGGAAATGGGGCTAAAAACTCACATGTCTCCTGTTTCTCTCTGAGTTAATAGTGATTCATTTCTTTAACTAGGCTCAGCTAACTGTATATCAATTATATGTGTTAATTACCTAACCCTAAACTCATTATTTAAGTTTTGACAGAAATGGTTAAGTCTGGTATATTATAATGGCATTGTAAGGCATTGTATTTGAATGGGAATGTGTTAGAATACAATTTGTATTCAAATACCCATGTATTCGAATGGGTATGTGTCAGAATACAACTTGTATTCGAATACCCATGTATTCTAATGGGCATGTCTTAGAATAAAACTTGTTTTCGAATACCCATGTATTCGAATGGGCATGTGTTAAAATACAACTTGTATTCGAATACCCATGTATTAGAATGGGCATGTGTTAGAATACAATTTGTATTCGAACACCCATGTATTCGAATTGAGGTTTGTATGCAAAGAGAATCTGTGTTAGATTACAACAGGTATTCGAATGGGCATGTATTCGAATACAACATGTATTCGTATGGACATTTATTCGAATACAACATGTATTCGAATGGTTCATCTCATTTGAACACTCTTGTATACGAACACCACTACATTCGAATACCCATTGTATTCGAATAGAACTTGATTGAAACTTGTATTCGAATTGTCCTCATTTACACATCCTTATATTCGAATACTCTTGTATTCGAATAGAAGGGACTTGTGTCTTTTTTTCTGTCTTTCTATTCGAATCATGTATTCGACTACACTCACTGTTGGTTATTATCATCCTTTATTTTCATTTTCTCATCATATACCAACATTCATTCACGTAGTTTAGTGGTATATAACCTCCTAAACGGTTTTCTTAACCCTTGGACCAAAATCTATCCTTCTTAACAACAAAATTTAGACCTTTATGGTTTTCAAACCCGTTTTAGGCTAGATCTAGGGTTTTCACATGGACCGTACATACTAACGAGTTTGTTAAGTCCATTTTTAGCATCATGTTTACATTTCTATGGTACATCAATTCCCGATGTAGTCTAGGGTTAAGTTTTAGGGGAAACTGTTCTTAGAGACATAATCTTTATGTGTAAAGAACATACCTTTATCCGTTGTTAAGCTACGGTTAGCTTCTATGTGCAAAAATAGGCTTGTATCTTGCTTGTATAGTCAAGATCAATCAAATTCCAAACTCGGTTCTTGGTCTTGGATCTTGGCTGAAATATTAGAGAGTGTTTGTGTGTGTTTTAGAGTGTGTGGGGAGGCTAGGAGATAAGAATGAGGGTTTTAGGGTTTTAGGGAGGTTTAAGGGGTATTTATACTCTCTTAAGCCCATGGTCCTAAGGCCCATCACCATCCCTTATTCCATCTTTCATTAACCAAGTCTATACCCTTCTATTTTATTTAACTTATTTAAATATTAACACACTTTTAAACAACCGCATTTCTTTTATTTATTATTATCAAAATTAGGATGTTACAAGTCTTCCCTCCTTAAAGAGGTTTCGTCCCCGAAACCTAACTATCACTTAAACTAGTCTGGGTAAAACTTGCGCATCTATTCCTCAACTTCCCAAGTGGCATCTGATCCCTTGCGATGCTTCCATATCACTTTAACCAACGGGATAACTTTATGACGAAGTTGCTTTTCCTTGCGGTAAACAATCTCTATAGGTTGCTCAATGTAGTTCAGCTGTTCATCAATATCGATATCTACCAATGGCACATGAGACGTGTCATCAGCTAGACATTTCCTTAGGTGAGAAACATGAAAGGTTGACTGAATTACTTCCAACTCTTCGGGTAAATTTAGCTTGTAGGCCACTTCGCCCACACGATCCACAATCTTAAACGGTCCAATGTATCTCAGACTCACCCTTCCCTTATTTCTAAAACGGATAATTCTCTTCCAAGGCGAGACCTTGAGCCTCACATTTTCTCCAACGTTAAACTCGATTGGTCCTCGCCACTTATCAGCATATGACTTCTGTCTGTCTTGAGCAGCTTTCATTCTTGCCTTGATCTGATCAAACTTTGAAGAGGTTTCTTGCACAACTTCTAGACTTCCAATCTCCTTCTAACCAATTTCTCCCCAACATACAGAAGTTCTACATCATCTTCCATACAACATCTTGAACGGTGGCATACCAATACTTGAATGGTAGCTGTTGTTATATGAGAACTCTGCCAGATGCAGATGATCATCCCAACTTCCTCCAAAGTCTATATTATAAGCACGTAGCATATCCTCAAGGGTTTGGATCATCCTTTCAGACTACCCATCGGTTTGAGGATGATACGCCGTACTAATGTTCAATCTTGTTCCCACAGCTTCAAGGAACTTCTTCCAAAATCTTGAAGTGAAACAGGTATCTCTACCAGACACGATCGACAATGGCACTCCATGCTTAGTCACAACTTCTTTTATGAACAAAATTGCTAATGTTTCTGAAGAGATGGCTTCTCGTATACGCATAACGTGAGCACTTTTCGTTAAACGGTCCACAATCACCCAAATGGTATCATGATGTTTAGCTGTACGTGGCAGCTTAGTGATGAAATCCATGGTGATGTATTCCCATTTCCATTCTGGTATTTCTAACGGCTGCATCTTCCCATAAGGCTTCTGATGCTCTTCTTTGACTTGTAAGCAAGTGAAGCACTAATTGACGTAATCTACCACATCGTTCTTCATTCCCTGCCACCAATAGTCTCTCTTCAAATCTTGATACATCTAAGTGGATTCTGGATGAATCGAGTATCTCGACTTGGGAGCTTCATCTAAGAGTCGACCTCAGAGATTCCCATGGCGTGGAATCCACATACGGTCAAACCTAATCTTAACACCATGAGTGTTTTCCATCAGCTCATCTTGCTGTCCGACAATTCTTTCTTTCTTCATTAGCCCTTCATCTGCAAGCACCTCAGACTGCGCCTTGATGATTTCTTCGAAAATATTGAGTTAACAATAAAGTTATATGACTTCACTGTTGCAATGACTTCTTCACTCTTACGGCTTAGCGCGTCAGCGACCACGTTGGCCGTACTAGGATGGTATTTGATATCACAATCATAGCCGTTTATCAACTCAAACCAGATTCTCTGTCTCATGTTCAGCTCCTTCTGCTCGAAGAAGTATTTCAAATTTTTATGATCGGTGTAGATAGTACACTAGGTACCATATAAGTATCATGCGTCGGATAACTACTTTCATGAACCTTCAACTATCTAGACGCGTAAGCTATAAACTTTCCTCATTGCATTAACACGCAACCTAACCCGCCATGCGAGGCATAAGTACAAACGACCAAATCCTCATCACCATTGGGTAGAGCAAGGATTGGAGCTTGTGTGAGTTTTCTCTTTAATTCCTCAAAAGCCTCCTCTTGAAACTTACCCCAGCTGAATACTACTGTAGTTCGGGTCATTCCGGTCAATGGTGCAGCTATCTTGGAGAAACCTTTAATGAATCTCCTATAATAGCCAGCCAACCCTAAGAAGCTCTGTATGTCATTCGGGTTCTGCATTGTTTTCCAATTCGTTATGGCCTCAATCTTAGCTGGGTCCACGGTAATCCCTTTAGGATTAAACACGTGTCCTAAAAACTGTACTTCACGCAACCAGAATGCGCATTTTGAAAACATAGCATACAGCTTCTCTTTCTTCAAAATCTCCAATACTTATCTTATATGGTCTGCATGGTCAGACTCGCTCTGTGAGTAAATAAATATATCATCGATGAAATCGATAACCGACTTATCTAACATCGGCCAACATACCCTATTCATTATGTCCATAAATGCTGCAGGAGCAATCGTTTAACCGATTGACATAACGAGGAAGCCTAGTGTCCATATCGCGTCCGAAACACTGTTTTAGGGATGTATGCATCCTTCACCTTCAGTTGATGATAGCCTGATCTAAGGTCTATACGCAATAACTAGCTCGAACCTTGTAGTTGATCAAACAAATCATCAATACGTGGCAACGGATACCTGTTCTTCACCGTAAGCTTTTTGAACTCTCGGTAGTCTATACACATTCTCATGTTTCCATCCTTCTTCTTAACAAACAGCACCGGTGCGCCCCACGGGGAAACACTCGGTCTTATAAAACTTTTGTCAAAGAGTTCTTGCAGTTGGGACATCAATTATTTCATCTCGGACTGCGCCAGACGGTAAGGTGCTTTCGCAACGGGTTGGGCTCCTGCTATTAAATCTATCTAGAATTCTATCTCATGCTCTTGTGACAACCCCGGAAGATCCTCAGGGAACACTTCTGGATAGTCACACGCGACAGGAACATTCTTCACTTCTTTCGTCTCGGCCGTAGCTTTGACAACATACGCCAGGTAGGCACCGTACCCTCGTCGTAACAAACCTTCAGCTTTTATTATCAAAATGACATTAAGCCCTGAACTTTCTTTATCACCATAGACCGTCACTATACTACCATCCAAGGACTTTAACCTTATCAACCTACTCATACACACTATCTAATCCTCAAACTCCAATAGCCAATCCATTCCCAACACCACATTGAACCCTCCTAAGGTCATAACGTACAGGGTCACAGGGAACTAACGTCCCTCTAACTCTATCTTACAATCCTTAACCATTCTCATTATCCTAATCGAGTTTTCACTAGCGGTTTCTACTATAAAAGTTTCAGGCACACGACAACATTTCAATTTTGCTAACGTACTAAATGTCGTAGCTACAATACTTCTGTTCGCACCTGAATCAAATAATACAGAAGCAGATATACTGTTTACCAGAAACGTACATGTCTCAACATCAGGAATCTGTCTAGTTTGTTCTTGAGTCAACATGTAAGCTCTGGTCTTAGGCCTAGCTTGCTCTGCATCCTTTTTCTCCTTTCCTTCAGCTCCATCACCAATACAAGCCCTCGCTAAGTGACCTATCTGACCGTACCTATAACACGTGGGCTTTGCCTGGCAATCTGGATCAAAGTGCCCCATCTTGCCACATTTATAACAAGCATTAGACCCTAACCTGCATTCCCCACCATGGGACTTCAACACTTATGGTACATGTCAGAACCAGTGCCCCACTTGCACTCCCCAGCGTGCATCTTCACGCAAGTCTTACGCGACTTCTTCTCCCACTCCCTCTGTCACTTATCTCTAGGGTTCCATGCTTGGGTACCGGGTCGCTTGGTAGGAACAGCCCACTTCTTCTCCTTCTTCTCTTCCACCATCCCGACATCATCCGCAGTCAGATCATCATAAACCATCTCTGCGAGTTCCACAGCAGAGTCGAATGTAGCTAGTTTATTAGCACTGACTAACATGCGGACAATCTGGGGCAATCCCCCTATGTAGCACTTGATTCTTTTGGCTTCGGTATTCACCATGTCAGGAACCAACCTAGACATGAGGTTGAATTCGGTAGTATATTCGCGGTGTGTCATATTACCCTCCTTCAAGTTCAGAAACTTCATCTCAGCCCTTTCCACCTCAGCATCAGCATAGAAACGCTTCATGACCATCTCCTTCAAGTCATCCCATCTTATAGCCTTAATCTCATCTTAACTCTTCCTCTGCTCTACCGACTCCCACCAGTACATGGCCTCGTCACCGAACGATTGGTTAGCATAATCCACAGCTTGATTAGGGCGGCGCTCTCTAATTCGGATAACCTTATCCATGGCGGTTATCCAATTAAGAGTAGCGATTGCGTCCCCCAAACCGATTAGCTTCAGTGGGTCGCAACCTTTGAACGACTTGTAGTTACACCCACCGCGGCCCCTATTTCTCTCATCAACATTTACCGATCAAACTTCACTTGAATCACCTTCCCCATCATGGCTTCCAACTGACCTTTCAGGTTTCAAATTCTTCACTACAGTTGCTACGGCTTGAGCAATGGCAGCTTGAACAGCAGGGTCAAGTTGATACCCTTCATTGTTGCTCGGATTTCATTCAGCTGCACTTCCTTCTTCCCTTGTTAGTGGCTGATTCTATAGAAGCTTCTAGGATAATGTGTGGCCTGCCAAGACATCCAGTTCGACCTCCTTGTCCCGCAACTTTCCTAGCTCCTGTCTTTCGTATTCTATAAGCAAACACAAACGTCATCACTTAAGGAACCATTTAGTACAAGGATAGTAAGGCTAACAGGTAATAACAATGGTCAGTTGTGATTAGTTGATCACGTTACTCTCTGTGTCCTATACACTTCCCTTTGTGACTTCACTTATGCTAAGTTCTACTTCCAAACAGTTAATCAATCAAACAATCAGTTAACCCTATCTCTAAGGGGGAGAGGATGGTTCCATTTCCATCACCCACCACACCCAATGGTGGTGTGACACCTCACCCCACCACATTCCATCACTAGTGATGGAATTTAGTGGAGTGGTGGTAGTATGATGGGTTAATATAAATACATATATATAGGTTTTTGTGTGAGTGTGATGGATTTTAATATACGTACATATATACATACATACATACATACATACATACATACATACATACATACATATATAGGTAATTGTGATTCAGTCGTATATCTGGCTTGATGGCTATCACGCTGGATCCCCCATCAAGCGTGATGGGGGCACCGGTGGCGGTGTTGATGGGTACATCTAGCGTGATGGTTGGGTATCTAGCTCAACCCCGTCCCCCCTAATACACCCATATTCTTTCTTTAGCATTCAAGCTAACATCATTACATATTAATTAATCATATACTTCACCTTTACTTAGCTTGCTTGAGTGATACATGGCTATCTTGAACTGGCATCTTCTTTCTTTTCTTACTTAAATCCCATTCTCTGTTCGATTCTAAGCATGTAGGATGCTTAATTCTCCCGAACTTATGCTCTGATACCAACTTGTAAGGCCCCGATACTAGTTCCCTACATTAGCATCGGATTTACTCATAAACACAGTTCTACAAATCAGAATTAATTAAAACCTTCACGGAATATAAAACTTCAATAAACATTTCATATCATTTCAACAACTTGTCTTAAATAAACATCTTTTGTCTTTCATCATTCATAAATATTTCATATATCTTCGGATGTCAGCTTCTTATTCACTTACCATTTGTCCTCCTCAAGCTAGCTGCCTCATTGCGTGCATACTAAAATTCAGCTACGCTGAGTGAGTTCTGGTTAATTAATCAACTTACATTTCATTCACATACTTACATAACTACATATCCGAAGATACATAACTTCATCTTTACTTCATACTTACATACATACATACATTCTTTTTTTCATTCTTACATACATACATGCATTCTTTCATTCACTCATACATGTTATGAAGAGCATTCCGCCCTATAACCTTCACAGATATTATTAGGGTCTGTTCCCTACATTCTCAGATATTATTAGGGTATATTCCCTACATTCGCAGATATTATTAGGGTCTGTTCCATATATTCACAGATATTAATAGGGTCTGTTCCCTACATTCGCAGATATTGTTAGGGTCTGTTCCCTCTCAACCGTACCATACCCTTCTTTACATAATCGTACCTTCGTACATACTCATTTTATTACATACCTTCAGACATATACATATCTCATACTAGGCATTCTATACATTACTTTCCTGTCATTACGTGCAATATCTGAAGATCGTTCACGCACTGACAAGCATTCATTCATAACATTCATACATACTATTACATCAATCATCATAGCATACACTTACCATTCGAGGTAAGGGTATTAACATTCACATTGAGTATGCACACAGCCCTGAAAACATAACAAGGAAATGGGACTAGAAACTCACCTGTCTCCTGTTTCTTTCTGAGGTAAAAGTGATTCCTTTATTTAACTGGGCTCGGCTAATTGTATATCAATTATATGTGTTAATTAACTAACCCTAAACTCATTAGTTAAGTATCGGCAGAAATGGTTAAGTCTGGTCTTTTATAATGGCATTGTAAGGCATTGTATTCGAATGGGCATGTGTTAGAATACAATTTGTATTCTAATACACATGTATTCGAGTAGGCATGTGTTAGAATACAACTTGTATCCGAATATCCATGTATTCGAACGGGCATGTGTTAGAATACAACTTGTATTAGAATACCCATGTATTCGAATGGGCATGTGTTAGAATACATTTTGTATTCGAACACCCATGTATTCGAATAGGGTTGCATTCAAGGGACCAAGGGGATTGTATTCGAATTGAGGTTTGTATGTGAATAGAGTTTGTGTTAGATTACAAAAGGTATTTGAATGGGCATGTATTCGAATACAACACGTATTTGAATGGACCTTTATTAGAATACAACATGTATTCGAATGGTTCATCTCATTTGAACACTCTTGTATACGAACACCACTATATTCGAATACCCCTTGTATTCAAATAGAACTTGATTGGAACTTGTATTCGAATTGTCCTCATTTGCACACCCTTGTATTCGAATGCTCTTGTATATTCGAATAGAAGGGACTTGTGTCTTTCTTTCTATCTTTCTATTCGAATCATGTATTCGACTACACTCATTGTTGGTTATTATCATCCTTTATTTTCATTTTCTCAACATATACCAACATCCATTCACGTAGTTTAGTGGTATATAACCTCCTAAATGGTTTTACTTTCCCTTGGACCAAAAGCTATCTTTCTTAGAAATAAAGTTTAGACCTTTATCATTTTCAAACACGTTTTAGGCTAGATATAGGGTTTTCACATGGACCGTATATACTAACGAGTTTGTTAAGTCCATTTTTAGCATCAAGTTTACATTTTTATGGTACATCAATACCCGATTTACTCTAGGGTTAAGTCTTAGGGCAAACCGTTCTTAGAAACTTAAACTTTATGTGTAAAAAATATACCTTTATACATTATTAAGCTACGGTTAGCTTCGGTGTGCAACAGTAGGCTTGTATCTTACTTGTATAGTCAAGATCTATCAAATTCCAAGCTTGGTCTTGGGTCTTGGATCTTGGCTGATATACTAGAGAGTGTTTGTGTGTGTTTTAGAGTGTGTAGGGAGGCTTGGAGATAAGGATGAGGGTTTTAGGAATGTTTAAGGAGTATTTATACTCTCTTAAGCCCATCACCATCCCTTATTCCATATTTCATTAACCAAGTCCATACTCTTCTATTATATTTAACTTAATTAAATATTAACACACTTTTAAACAAGCGTATATCTTTTATTTATTATTATCAAAAGTAGGATGTTACATGAATGTTGATGAAATTAAGGAAGGGGAATTTGTTAGCCATTGTTTATCAAAAGAACAAATTGGTATGTTATTTGACATGTGTTTTGGACAAAAATCTACTAAGGATAATGTATCCAAATCCGTAATTGTGAGGTATAGAGCTATGATGACAATAATGATTGTGTAAACGAAACAAGGTTGAACACCGTGATTTGTTGCAAGGAAAAACCCTTTAATCTTATTCGGATTAAGGAAATAAAACCTCGGGTGATGACAACTTGTATATCACCAATTTATTAATATCATAAAGGGTTACAATGGGTGGAGTATATGATCAATGAATACAAAAATAACTATGTGTGTGTGAATACAGAGAACTATGAGCTAGAGTATGCGGCTGTAAGCTAATGAGTGCGTATGTGTCTACTTAGCATTGATCATAACTCGATATATAAAGAAAATTTAACTAACAACTAATCCCTATTAATCCGCCATTCTCCACTCTCTTCCTTCGTGCCTTTGACCACGTGCTATAGAAGTTCAGTAACGGATTAGGCGATGGACTGAGTCTTCGGGAGCCTTTATACCTGGTTAACACATCACCATTCAAATGCAATTATTAGTAAATGTATATTACCGAGGATCCATGATCCTTCATAACCTGGAATATATCTCAAGAATAATTTATCCATAAGATAGGCAAGAATAATGGATCCTCAGCGTAAAATTTATGCCCTAACAATTGCCCCCAAAATGGCGGGTGATTGTGAAACACAGCTGTCATTTTGAATTTTAAATCCCTGCAAAAAGTAGATGATTAGATGTGTGTCAGGCAGTTATTATTGATAAAATCATAATTATTAGCCTCCTATATATGCGATTATCATAACCATCTTATAACCACAATATCCAGCCGTCATTCAGTATCTTTCTTTCTTTTCTTTTCTTTTTCTCAATCATGTCTATTACTTTTGCATCTTCCTCCTCGACCGTACCGATCCCGATGAACTCTGTTCGCAAGGTATACTTGTAGCCCCATCTTCCGAGATTTGTAAGTTCACATATCCAGAAATTGATGACATTCGGTCACTTTTTCCGGATAACACCGTTTTCCGACATTTCAATTCCACAACCCGCAGCGATTGAATATCAAAGAACTGGATTTGTTTTCCAGCCCAACCATTCTTGATAGGCTTCAAATACCCTTTCCCTGATTTCACCCAAAGTTTCTTCACTTTGACCAGAATCAGCTACATCCAGACCATGCCTATGTTATGGAGGGTCCTTCATGCTATAGAGAGGATTATAGAGGAAGAAGGCGTCGAGTTTGGTTTGTCAGAGTTATGGTATTTGTACACCCTGGTCACCCATGGTTCCAAATGTTTTGTTTTTAAATCAAAACCTTGTCAAATGATTCCTATCTCCAAGGTTACCCAGAGCGATACACTTTGGAAGAATCAATTTTTCTTCGTAAAAAGAGATTCCATTACGGGTGGACCCGATCTTCCCAAAAGGTGGATCCAGAAGGGTAGGATATAGGATCCTTAGGTCACAAATGTAGGATACCTGATTCTTTTATTAATACTTTTTCTTTCCTTGTTGTAGTGGAAAACTTTGCTTTGATGTCTGAGCTTCATGGAGTTGAAGAGAGAGTCAATAAATTCTTGGCACTGGATCCTACAATCAGAACCTTTCAAGCTAAGTTTGTCAAAGCTTTCCAGGAGTCAAACTCAGAGTCAAAAATGTCAAGTAAGTGTTTCTATAATTAAGTTTAATATTGATAAAAATAAAAGAAGAGTTTGTAAACTTATATGTGAATCCTTGTTTTGCAGGTGCTCAGAAGTCAAGGAAATCCGCATCCAAGTTTTCTCTTGAGGATATTGATTGCATGTTTGTGAAGAAGGAGACCTTGAAGTCCATCCCGATCTCCGAGCCTTGTCCGGTCAAAACCCGAGCCAAGTCAGGAGCAAAGAGGAAAAAAAGCTCCAAACCCGAGAATCCCTATGAAACTGAGAAACAACTGCTCGAGATGTTGACTACCGTAAGGATCCTTTATTCTCTTAACCCTTGCTGATGGATTAAGAATTCTTCTGATCTTGTATTATTTTCTTTTACTGGCTATCAACTCTGTCCGTGGCCATCATGAGAAGATTGTTGGAGAATATGAGGAGACCCTTGCTGGGATGAGGTCCATGGCCGCTGCAAAGGACAAAGCACATTCCAAGATGGCCAAAGAGAAGAAACAGGCTGAGGATCATGCATCCACACTCGCAGTCCAAACGAAGGAGGAGATCAACCGGGCTACCAATGAAGCGAAGATTTGGGCAGCCAAATCAGTTTTGCAGGCCAGGATCAAGCTGGTAACTGAAGCCAATGATCCATCCTTTGACAAATCTTCATGGGACATAGTGTGGTGGAAGCAATCCTTTGCTGATCTGGGCGGTGGTGAGGACTAAGAGGAAGGCGACATGGTCGATGCGAGTGGAGTGAAGAAGACAGAAGCAGCCACTGAAGGGGATGCTTTAGAGACGGGCAATGAGGGATGATAAAGACAAGGCCTGAGCCCGTCCTGTTTTTCTTTTGTTGATGTTTTTATGAACAATTTGGTTGTGTACTTTAAGACAATAGTAACTTAGGGTAAAGGATCTAGGATCCTTAAGATAGTTAATAGGGGTAGCAAGGGTGGAGGGATCCTCTGTTTGTGGGGATGAAGCCTTTGTTGCCCCTGACTTTTAATTTCCTGCACTTAACTAAATGGTTAGTAGCAACTTACTTTAACCCGGATGGATAGTCCATCTTTTCGAATGGTGAAGTCCGAGTTAACTTTTGGTAATGTTACGTAAGTTTTCTAATAAATATCATCTTTTTATTTTTCGCTTATTTATCTGTTGTACGAAATTTTGTTTGATATAACTTTAGTCTAATTGAAAGTTTTAAGAAATAATCTGGAGTAAAAATTTTAGGATAGAGTATCCTTATGAAGAATAATTATAAAAATTTTAGGATAGAATATCCTAGTAGAAATAATTCAAAGATTTTACATCCTTAAACAAAAAGGTTTATAAGGATCTCAGCTAAACAATTATAAATTGACAAGTAAAAACCATACCAGAAGGTCTAATTAGACCCAAGTTAGCATAAGTAGTAGCTTTTCCGTGATCCTTGTAAAAATAAATTAAGGATTTTGAATCCATGAATCTTGATTCTCACAATTGAACTTAGAATATGCGTTGCAAAGAACTTGTAAAATTAATCGGGTTTAAACCCGTCAAACTGGGGACAAGCCCATAAAATAAATTGGGGATAAGCCCGTGAACTGGGGACAAGTCCAAAAACTGGGGACAAGCCCAAAAACTGGGGACTGGCCCAACATACGGATGTTAACTGGGAACTCGCCCAAACCGGGATTTAGCCCAAATGTAAGATAACAATAAAATGTTATAAACCGGTTGTATGGTACGTCTACCATAAATCGCAGGATCCTCCATATAGCCGAAGACAACGAAATTGTCAGCCACTAAGCGTGTACTAATCCCGCTACCCCGGACTATATTTTGGATAGCGTGCGCTCCAGGCGAGGGTGTAGAAACTTTAAGTTATAAAAAAAGGTGAAAACCTTTAAACCTTAGAAGATATAACCATCGGGGTTCATACCTTAATCGTGGGCTAGGCCAAGGGAAATAGAAAAGTACCTTAGAGGTGAAGGAGAGGTGGCTAACCTCCTTAGAAATTTGAACATCTTACCAATATCCTGCATTGTTATTTATAACATGGAAATAAAAATGTTGAGAATATGTTAGAGCATTCCCAACCAATTCTCCAAATTATGTGAGAAGGTTCTCTATTTTTTAGAGATTGTTAAAAGTGGTTGTGAGAGGAGGAGAGAGAAAATGTTACTTTTCAAGGTTAAATTTGAAGAAACACACTGTTCATCTCTATAACTTTTTAATATTTTTGAAAGTGGTTGTGAGTGAAGGAGAGTGAAAATATAATGATAAAGTTATAAAAAAAGTATTATTTAATTGAAAATAAGAGAGAAAAGATGATGTTTTTTAGTGTAATTACAGAGATGGAGAATAGAGAATGGAATGAGAATGCTCTTATCCTTAAAATAAAAAAAAATCTTAAATGAATAAGTGATCAGATAGATATTACCGATTTTAGGATCCTCGATCCTTTAAGGATCCTTGATCCTGATCAGAAGAAGTATTTCTTGAGGTGAATAGCATTCCAAGCTCTTGGTAACCTATTGCCTTCCATAGTGAGCAAATGATATGCCCCCTTTCCTGCTTCCGATTCTATCAGATAAGGGCCTTCCCACTTGGGTGCTAGCTTCCCATCTGTTGGATTGGTTGTATTTCGTAAGGCTTTCCTTAAGACCAAATCTCCTTCTTGAAATCTTCTGATCCTTATACTTTTGTTGTATGCCCCAGCTACCCTTTGTTGATATGCCGCCATCCTGATCTTGGCTAGGTCTCTAAGTTCTTCCACAGTATCCAAGTCTTCGAGAAGGATTTCTTTATTAGCTTCAGAATCACAGATGCTTGTTTTGGCTGTAGGAACCACCAACTCTGTAAAGATTACTGCTTCTGATCCAAACACCAACGAGAATGGTGTTTGGCCTGTTGCATTCTTGGGTGTTGTCCTGTCAGCCCAAAGAACATAAGGTAGCTCTTCGGCCCACTTGCCATTCTTGGATCCTAACTTCTTCTTCAAATTGTTGATGATGATTTTGTTGCTTGATTCTGCTTCGCCATTAGCTTAAGGATGAACCGGTGTGGAAGTAATCATCTTGATGCCCCAACTGTCACAAAAGTTAGTAGTTCTTTTAAACTGGGATCCATTATCACAAACAATGTCAGATGGGATATCAAATATAGTTATAATATTTCTTTTTATGAAGGATATAACTTCCCTTTCTCGGACTTGTACGAATGCTTCTGCTTCAATCCATTTAGAGAAGTAGTCTGTCATAGCAAGCATAAAGACCTTTCCGCCCGGTGCCTTTGGTAGCTTGCCAACAATATCCATTCCCCATTTCATGAAAGGCAATGAAGAGGATATAGGATACATTGGTTATGCTAGCTGATGAAGGATGTTTGCATGCCTTTGACAAGCATCACACTTCTTTGAGTATTTCCATCGCATCCTTCTTCATCATCGGCCAGAAGTACCCAGTCCTAAATATCCATAATAATGCTCTTCCCCCTGTGTGGTTGCCACAATCACCCTCGTGGAAGTCTTGAAGTACCTCTTGTATTTCAGGATCCTCAATGCATCTCAAATAGGGACCTGCAAAAGTTTTTTTATACAGAATATCATGTAATAAAATATATTGTGATACCTTTAGTTTGAAGGATTTAGGATTCTCAGTGGCTGGAATTTCTCCACTTTGAATGAATTTTTTTATTGGGAGGATCCAGGATCCTTGGTTGTTTGAGGATGATGGATCCCAAAGTACAATTTGTTTGTCAGTTGTTATCTCCCCCACTTCTTGTTCTCCTATTGTTGGCGAGAGTATATGGATGATTAGGATCTTTGTGTCTTCTAGAATCTTCAAAGATGAGGCTAAATTCGCCAAAGCATCTGCCCCAGCGTTCTCTTCCCTTGGTACCTGATCAATACTAAACAATTCGAAGGATTTTCCTAATTCCTTCACAACATCTAGATATTTGATTAGTTTTTCACCTTTAACAGCATATGAGCCATTAAAGTGGTTAGTTATTAATAATGAATCTATATATACTTGAAGATACATGATCCTCATGTGTTTGGCTAATTGCAAACCTGTTATCAGAGCTTCATATTCTGCCTCATTATTTGTCGCTTGGAACTCACAAACTATAGACTGGGGTAATATGTCCCCCTGTAGTAATTTCAGTAGGATACCTAATCCCGTCCCTCTTACATTGGACGCTCCATCTATGAAGAGGATCCAAGGATCCTTGGTTTCTTCTAGTTGCTGGACCTCCAAGTCAGCTTCCTTTTGCATATCACTGCTGAAAGTAGCCACAAAGTCTTCTAGTGCTTGCGATTTAATGGTTGTTCTGGGCTGATACCGAAAATCATATACACTCAGCTTCACAGCTCACTTGGCCATCCTTCCTGACAATTCAGGTTTTCTAAACACATTCTTAACAGAATAATTAGTTCTCAAAATAACAGTATATGTTTCAAAGTATTGTCTCAATTTCGTAGAAGCCATAATAAGTGCAAGAATTAGCTTTTCTAAATGAGAATACTTGGCTTCCGCATCTAAAAGACTTTTACTTACATAATAAACGGGATGTTGTTCACCTTCATGATCCTTAACGAGGATGGCACTTACTGCATTTCCTAAAACAACTAATATTTGGTAATAAGTTAACCCTTCGATGTATATTGGGAGTTTGATGTCCCCCAATGTTTTCTTGGTTTCGCCACTGAAACCGACCAGCATCGATGTCCTTGGGATGATCTCCAGGTCTGGTATATTCATCTTTTGAAGCACATCGTGATGGATGATGTTGACCGAGCTTCCACCATCGACTAGGATCCTGCGTACATAATGGTTAGCAATAAACAAAGTAATAATCAAACCATCATGATGGGGATCCTGGATGCTTGATTTATCTTCTTCATCAAAGAAGATCCTTTTGTCTGTTGTCAAGGTGGTGGATATAACCAGTCGTTCCCCGTTATCCAACTTGGTCTCCTTGGCTAGCCTCTTAGCTGCGGAGAAGGAAGTTCCACATATGTCTGAGCCACCGGAAACGAAGTTGATCACTTGAGCATCTGGTGGGGCAGAGTTTCTTTTTGAGGAACCTCTTCAGGATCTTGGATCCTGGACTTTTTTCTTCCCAACAGTTCCTTAAAATGGCCCTTACTCAGGAGGCATCAAATTTCTCTCCTTAGACCGATGCGATCGTCCGTCATGTGGCCAAAATCCTCATGGAAAGCACACCATTTGGATTTTTCTCTGAAGGTGGTTGACTTCTCGTTCTTTCGGGGCCACCTTGCCTTTTCTCCTAGATCCTTCATGGCACAAATCAAGCCATGGGTATCTACGGAGAAGCAATATTCTGAGATGCTAGGGTAAACTTCATCATCATCTCCTTCTTCAACTGCTCGAACGTTTTGATTGTTGAATTTGGAGTATGGCTTCAAATTGTTGTTTCTGTATGAGGATCCCTTATTCTTGTCAGGAGATTCTTGTGTCGTCTAAGCCCCCAATCTTTCTTGGATCCTTTTGTCATCCTCCATTCATATGAACCTTAGTGCTATGTTCCTTACTTCATCCAAAGACCTGCAAAGAGTCATCACAAGATCATCATAAAAAGGGGAGCCCTTATGAATTCCCATCTTGAATGCTTCAACAGCAGTAGCCATGTCAAGGTTGGGGATTTCTAGGGCTTCCCTGCCAAACCTTGTAACAAAATCCTTAAGTGATTTATCACTAGGTTGGATAACTCGGTATAAATCACTAGTTAACTTCTCAAATTTCCTACTACCAGAAAATTGACTGTTGAACAAGTTAACTAAGTGTGAGAAAGAAGTAACAGAAAAGGGAGGAAGACTTAGCAGCTATTTCAAAGTGGATCCTGATAGCGTGGCTCCAAAGCCTTTGCACAGACAAGCCTCCTTGAGGCTCTCAGGAATCAAGTTGATTTCCATCCTTTCTCTGTATTGAGCTACGTGTTCTTCAGGATCAGTGGTCCCGTCATACACTTTCATATTGGGGGTTTGAAAATTTTTCAGGATTTCCGCATCACATATTGGTGGAGCAAATCTGGACAATTTGTGGCTTCCCTCCGGTATCTCAGATTTGTGGCTTCCCTCCGGTATCACCCCTGGTACACTGGATATCATATCCTTAAGTTTCAGCAGTTCCTTAGCCATTGCTTGGTTGATACTTGCATCCTGCATGGAACCACGGTTAGCATTTAAAAAATATAGGATCATACATGTTACCTATTTGTTGTGTAAAGGTCGGCATTCCAGAAGAGTGGCTGAGATAAGAAGTGTCGGCTACAGGAATTGGTCCCCCCGGAAGCTATGGTCTGCATGGGGATTATATCTCCTTCATAGACCTCGGAGGATTTTTGATGTTCAATCCCTGAGGATCATTGATCCTGGAAGAAGGATCCTTGACTATGGGTGAAGGATCCTAGTGGTTGAGAGTTGAAGAATCCTTGAAGATACAATCCGGAGGATCCTGGTTGAAGGACCAATGGTCCTTGTTGAAAGGTTAAGGATCCTTGAGTTGGTTGACCCATGGACCCCTGGTGAAGGATAAATGATCCTTGCTGGAAACTTGAGGATCCTTGAACCGGTTGACCCATGGACCCCAGGTTATGGATAGATGATCCCTGCTGGAAAGTTGAGGGTCCGTGAGTCTGTAGATTCATGGCTCCCGGTTGAAGGATGGATGATCCTTGAGTAGGTTGAGCTAAGGGTGCTGGAGTGTTAAAATCCAGCATCCTAGGCATCAGAGGAGTTTGATCCTCCACCGGCTTCTTATTCTTTTTCAAGTCTTCTATGTCTCGAAGGATCCTTTAGTTAGTTTTGCTCTGTTGTTCCATGTATGCTTTGACCTGTGAAAACATAAAAGAAACATCATTATTAGTATTGACCACCGAAGTGGCAGCAGAGGTTTTCGTGCTCTGGAAGACTAGTAGTTGAGTCTTGATTCCAGCCGCGGTTGTTCTTAGAGCTGCTAACAGAGGAGGCATCGGTGTCAAGGTCATTGAAGAGTGAGAAACGGAAGATGGCATGGTAGAAGAAGCATAGGTTGATTGAGAGTCCATTGAAAGTGGTATTGACGGAAAAGGTTGAATACTTATTGGGTATTTTCTGGATTGAATACAAAAATAACTATGTGTGTGTGAATACAGAGAACTATGAGCTAGAGTATGCGGCTGTAAGCTAATGAGTGCGTATGTGTCTACTTAGCATTGATCATAACTCGATATATAAAGAAAATTTAACTAACAACTAATCCCAATTAATCCGCCATTTCTCCACTCTCTTCCTTCGTACCTTTGACCACGTGCTATAGAAGTCCAGTAATGGATTAGGCGGTGGACTGAGTCTTTGGGAGCCGTTATACCTGGTTAACACATCACCATTCAAATGCAATTATTAGTAAACATATATTACCGAGGATATCTGATCCTTCATAACCTGGAACATATCTCAAGGATAATTTATCCATAAGATAGTCATGAATAATGGATCCTCGGCGTAAAATTTATGCCCTAACAACATGAATGAAAAAGAGATTTAGAGGATGGTAAGGGAAGAAGATGTGGATGTTGAGGATTTTTTTGATGAAGGTATTGGTCAGGAGATTCCTACTAATAACAATTATATTGATGAGGTTGGGATTGAAGATGTGACTGCGAAAGAGTATCCTTAAATGTACACTAACAATATCAACGGTGAAGGAATATCATTCTTTACTAGTGAGATTGTTAGAGAAGATGAAAAGAAAATTGAGAAAGAAAAAGCTGAGAAAGATTGTGTACCGCCTTCTAACAAGCCATGTGTTTCAACAGTTAATGATATGTTTAACTATGACTCGAAGAAGTTTAACAAATTGTTTGAAGCGATAAGAAAAGCTCAAAAACAATATTAAGTGCAAGCCAAGGCCAAGATGTCAGACAAACAGAAATCAAAGTATTTGAATGTGAAAACAATGAAAGGTGATATTATGAACCGGATGTATGAATCGGAGCTTAAAGTTTGCATTGTGAAGTGGGAGAATGGTATCCAATACTTTTAGAGGTTTACCGATATTTTGACGATGCCAAGATGGGATGTGAAAACTTTGGCGTTTTGACCTTTCATTAACCGAAACAACATTGAGATGCTAAAATGGTTTCATAGCCATTTGGTTCATAAGGATGAACAAGGGATTCGATTTTTCCAGCCACAGGTTCCTACCAGACATACTAATTTGAAAGAAACTGATTCGAGCACCGTATTTTTGAAAGTCTTTCTAAAAGTTAAACCATCTCGAGTGATGAAAAAAGTTCCTTTGAAACTCATCCCTCAAAATTTTTATAAGACTTTAATAGGTGGTACTATAATGAGAAAACCGGTGAAGCAGTTACTGTTTTGGGATCGGGTATAAAAGTCAAATTTTTCCGTGTGCTTGATCCGATGCGGTTGATTTGTCAAAGGACGATATTCATGTTCTATACAAGAATCAAAGTCGGTGGTCGCACAATAGATATAATGAGTTGGTGTTGTTGTTTCAACGAGTTATCAGAGTTTGTTTTACTTTTGATCTATGCAGTCGATATCGCTGATATATCACCGATATATCACTGATATATCGGTTATCGGTCCCTTGGCGATATATAAATCAAAATATCGGTTCAGAATATCGGTACCGGAAATATCAACGATATTGACCGATATTTGATCGATATTGGACTAATATTTGACCGATATATCACAGATATTCCCGATATCAGTGTTTTAAGTCTTAATTATCAACTTTTAGTGTTCAATTTTAGTGTTTCAAGTCTTAATCAATTCTTACTTGCTACGATTGTTAGTGTTTTGCAATTTGTAAAAGGTTAATATGTTAATGGTAGAAGACTATACTGAATTATTATTGTTAAACTGTTATATATATGAATTTTACTTGATATTAAAATTACCGATATCCCACCGATATCTCACTGCGATAACCGATATCTCAGATATCGGTTGTTGACCGATATCCGATATTTTTCTGCATTAACTACTTAGCTTTTGATATACATGCTAGTAACTGGTGGAACATGGGAGATCAAATTGAAGTAAAATACAAAGGCAAAGCTCAAGACGAGGGGGACTTTGTTAATGCATATGTGCATCATCTTGTTACTTGTAATCGTTGATTTGTCTTGTAATAGGTTGTAGGGTATTATAGTAACTTTTACTTTGCTTGGTTTGAAGGCGAATGGACTTCGTTTTGATTCCATGCGCTAAATTTGTAAGCATATGTAGTTTGGTTTGGCCGTATTCCTGGAGGGTAAGTGTATGGGAGTTGGTTTTGGTTAGGGCATATGCCTGAGATGTCGACGTATGGGTAGGAAAATGGGAGGTCATTCGCTGGGGAATGTCAGCAAATGACCTTTCCCCTATAATTACCCGCCGTAAATTATTCTAAGAAAATGGATTGATAAGTTATTATTGAATGCCCTATTACTATGTCCAATTTACTCCATAAAACACTCACACGCGCGGGGTTAATCACCTAATCATAATCAATACTCAGTCAGCGATGTCACAAACTAGATCCTATGTTAATATGAATCCATTCGCTCATTAACTTGAGTCGGAAAGTTACATTTGGGTTTACTGTGTTCACACCTTATAGTTTCTAATAGTTTCTGAAATTGGTTGTGGGTAGAGGAGAGATAGAAGACAATGATAAAGATATAAAAAATATTATTGAACTGAAAAATGGATAAGAAAATAGTGATTTTTATATAATTATATGAATGTGGATAAAAAATGAGTTGAGGATGTTTTACGATGAAAAACATATTGCTAAAATAGTAAATACTAAATGGAAAAAAGGTAAAACACTTTCAAATTCATCTTCTTTTGCTAGTTAACATATTGACATTTTTAAGTGAATTCTCAAAATGATCCAAAAGATGAGAGAGAATCATAAAATAACGATCTCTTTTAAAGATCCCATAAAAGTTCCTACAAATTTGTCGGCTCTGACGAATTTTGAATGAAAATCGTTTGGACGACTTTTATGAAACTCTTCGTTTTTGAAATTCAAGTTTTTGAAACCCGTCATTTTGACCAACTTTTGCAAAACTCAGGTTTTTTACCAACTTTTATGAAACATGTCGTTTTTTTCTAGTTTTTAAAACCTTTCGTTTTTTAGCAAGTTTTGAAATTTTTTTTTTATATTTAGTTATTAAAATTATATTTATATTTAATTATTAAAATTATATTTTATACTTAATTAATTATATTTTATATATAGTTATTATAATTAATATTATTTATATATTTTTTTCTTTTATAACTTTTAAAATATAAAGTTATATAAAATTTCAAATATCCTGTTGAGATGAGCTTATTTTATCTACGTGCCGATATAAATTTTACTTAAACCGAGTTAGGTCAACTTTATGTACGTATGTAAATAAAAAGAAACTTGTCTCAACGGTATATTCGAAATTTTATACAACTTTATGTTTCAAAAGTTATACAAGAAAAATAAATATAAATGAAATTAATGATAATAATTAAATATTAAAAAAACAAAATTTAAAAATTTGGTAAAAAAACGACGGGTTTCAAAAAATCGAATTTTAAAATGACGGATTTCGTAAAAGTTGATAAAAACGCAGGGTTTTGTAAAAGTTTGATAAAAAATGACGGGTTTCAAAAACCCTTTTGTTAGTGTAAGATGTCAGTAGTTCAGTATCTAGTGTTTTGTTTTGTGTCTGTAATCGTGTTAGTTTGATTTGTTTTGTTTTGGATAGGTTGTCTCACAAGTTCGCCTGTTATAAGCGAACTTGTGGACAAGCGAAGTTAATGACAACTTCGCCTAGTCTGTTAGGCGAAGTTGTCGTAGCATATATATTCATGTGTTACGGCTTTTTTAGGAAGGGGTTGACCAGAACGTGTAATTGTGATTGATTGTCACGTGTTAAAGTGTTGCAATACAACGTGTCTTTTGAGTATTGTAACGTGTGTTCGTGTTCGGTGTTAACGTAGTTTACATCTTACGCTCGTATCGTCTTACGTAGGGATTCCGCACCTACGTAGTACGAGATACTTCCGTGTAGATCCGGCTGGGAACCTACATTTGGTATCAGAGCTTTTGCTCATGATTGTGTGGTTCGGGATTATCACACGAGTGAAGAAATCGTTCCGTTCGACTATTCGCGGAATGAGTTTACGTTGAAATATCGAGTTTTTGTGTCCTACCCATCTCCCACCATCAAAAATAACCCATTACACCTTCGCATACCTCGCAATACGTCAAATTAAAACCTGCAAAAACCTTGTGTTCATCAGGCGAAGTTGTCGTCACTGTTCGTAGGGTTTAAGCGAAGTTATAAGGTTAAGCGAAGTTATCAATCAAGCGAAGTTATCAATTAAGGGAAGTTATCAATTAAGCGAAGTTATCAATTAAGCGAAGTTAAGGTCAAGCGAAGTTGAGTAAGCGAAGTTATAGGTCAAGCGAAGTTGAGTAAGCGAAGTTGTGGAAAACAAGCGAAGTTAAGCTTAAGCGAAGTTAAGCATAACTTCGCCTACTGGTCACTGTTCAAAATAAAAAAATAAAAAAAAAACAAATTTTTTTTTCCCTTTGTGTTTTCAAGTTGTGTTTCTTTCAACGATGACTTCAATAAACATTACGGAACTGGTGAAAATGGAGGTTGAAGCCGGTTCAGCAACTAAAGCTCCAAAAATGCTTAAGGGTACCGATTTCGTTGCTTGGAAAGATCGGTTTGAACAGTATGTTAAATATCAAGATGCTAAGATGTGGGTGTGCATTCAAGATGGATACATTCCACCAACGGCCTTGTTTGAGGGTCGTGAACAGATTAAGAAGTACAATAAGATGGAAGATGAAGAAAAGAAGATGTATGAGGCAGAAAGTAAAGCTCATGCTGCAATAACAATGGCTTTTCCACAAGAAATTCTTCATACATTCAAGAAGTACAAAACTGCTAGAGAGCTATGGGAAGCACTTGAAAATCGATATGAGGGTAATGTGGGAATACGTGCTTCCAAAACAAAGCTACTAAAAACCCAATTCTCTGTGTTCAAGTATCTGAAAAATGAATCACTTGACGATATCATCACCAGATATTATCACTTGATGACCGAACTCAGCAATTACTCCATTGTATACAAAGAAGAGGACATAGAAGAGAAACTTCTTGATGCTCTTCCACCGAAATGAAAAATGTATACGGTTTTAATGAGAAAGGATAAAGAATTTGCCAATATTGATCTTGAAACAGCAGTCAATAAGTTACGAAATTTTGAGCTCAACATGGTTCGAAAGGAGACACCAACTGATCAGGTTCAGGATCCGGGAATGTATGGTGTGAAAGTCTCTCCAAGTTCAAGTTCAAAATCAGAATCGTCTGCCTACTACTCAAAGGGAGAATCAAACTCCAACTCAACTCGAGATGGTCATGTGATTCTCAATATGGACGGCGACGTATGTTTCGTAGCTGGAGGTAGTAGTTCTTCAAAACCTCAAGCAACAACTGGTAATGTATCCTCAAACGTTCTGAGCTACAATTACTCACAGATGCCCATGAGTGTTAAATCAGCTGAACAGCAGTTTGGTCTCTATGCATCCTTCATTGCATCGTATGAAAACTACATCAAAGGTAAAATAGTCGACCCTGCAACTTTGGATGAATATTATGATCAGATCGATGCTGATGATTTAGAAGAGATGGATCTGCAGTGGCAGATGGCTATGATTGTAAGAAGGGTTAAAAGATTCATGAAGAAAACAGGTAGAAAGTTTGTTGGAGAAAGACCAGGGTTTGACAAATCAAAAGTTAGATGTTACAACTGTCAACAAAATGGTCACTTTGCCAAGGAATGTACAAATGAGAGAGTCGAACGTAGTCAGAACAGACCTGCACAACAGAATGGGGGGGTAGTGAGAACAGGGCTATGGTATCTAGACAGAATGGTGGATACAACTGGAACCTACAAGTTGAGGCAGTGTTCGAACAGGCCAATTTGGTAAACATAGAGACTGAAGGAAGTGAGAGGGAGACGGGAGAAAATCAAGCCTATATGGCAGAAGTGAACGATCAGCTCTCTGAGGTAAGTTCTGAACTTCATTGTATGCAATGTGAAAATCTGTCTGAACAATTGAAAACCGTAACTGATCAGTTTGTTAGTTTGGACGCTCAATTTAAAACATTAAAAGAAGATCATCATTATACTAAAACTAGAGAAAACAGTTACTCAGTAAAAATAAAAGCTAGTGAAAAAGATATCAGGAGTCTTAAAGCCAGTCTAGCTGATAAAATACAAGTAATTGATCTTAGTTATGAAGTGTTAGAAGAAAAAACCAAACTAATTGCTGAAAGGGATAAACAGATAGCTGATTAGCAGGTAAAAGTGGTGGAATTAAACAGAAAAATTGAACAGTTTAGAAATTCCTCAGCAATGCTTGATCACATAGTAAGTGTTCAACGTTCCCCAGTTAACAAAGGGGGAATTGGATTTTCTGAAGTTCCACCACCATATAACCATAACTATACGTATGATCCTAGTAATCAGAAATCTGTTGATGTTGAGATTAGTCAGACAGTTCCTGTCAAAGTTACGATTAAAGAACCTGAAGTTAGTAAAAGCGACACGAGTAAGCCTGTTTCAAATGTTAAGACTTCTGTTCCTAGCTCTATCTCATCAAATTCGGACAAGTCATCCGAATCTAGTGAGACAAAAGAAGAGGTACTATCACTAAAACGTGGGGAGGAATATAAGCCAACTGAAAAGAATTCTCCCCTAAACCCGTTTGTCCCACCATATGTTAGATAAACGGATAGTAATGCAACCTCAACATCTGAAACAACTGTTGAGACGAAAGTTGAACACAGGAGTTGTTTCAGATGCAATCAAATAGGACACCTGATTGCTGATTTTCCTCTAAATCAGAGAAAATTTAGAGGTATGAGGCCTCCGAAAACTGAGAATAAAACAAATGGTTAATACTATACTGGTAAGAATGCGAACTCACCAAAGTTCAGACATTGGACTAATCCAAGATTTCAAAGAAATCGATCTCAGTTTTTCCCAGTTAACAACCAAACCAACAATTATAATTCAGTTAATGCACTAAGGTTTGGATGGCCTCATAGTCAATTCTCAAGAAGGTATCCTTTCAGAACTTACAGAAATCACTCTCAAACTGCCTTTGGGCAATCAAAGTACGGGATGCCGTTTAACAGATTTAATCGACCCAAGACCAGTAGGTCTTGGGTCCCCAGATTTTAATCCTTTTCTTTAATCGTGCAGGAACAGTTGAACAGGACTGAAAACAATCTGTGGGTTGTGGACAGTGGCTGTTCCCGGCACATGACTGGTAACAAGAATTTGTTGCATGAATGGAAACCTGTTCAAGGAGGAAGAGTAAGTTTAGCTGGAGAGAGCGGTGGTAGAATCACTGGTATAGGAACGGTGAAAAATGGAAAAATGAAGTTAGAAAAGGTGAATTTTGTTGAAGAATTAAATCATAACCTGTTGAGTGTGTCTCAGATTTGTGACAAAGAGTACACAGTGCACTTTACTAAAAATGAAGCAATTGTTCTGTATCCTGGTTTCAAGATACCAAAGGCATGGGTGGTGATGAGAGCTCGAAGGGAGAAGAATACGTATGTAATGGATATGAGGTCAACTGAAATGACAACCGAAGAATCATGTCTGTTGTCAAAGGCAACTGAGTCTGAGTCCGAGTTATGGCATCGAAGAATGGGGCATATACATCTTCGCAAAATGAATTACATTGTCAAGAATGGGCTGGTGCTGGGTGTTCCCTTGAAGAATTTTAACTTTGAAGATCAATGCTTGTCGTGCAAGAAAGGAAAGCAACACAAGAAACCTCATCACTCCAAGAAGGTTAACTCAATCGTCTGTACACTAGACCTACTTCACATGGATCTCTTTGGTCCCGTGAATGTAAAGAGTCTAGGTGGAACTTCATACTGCTTGGTAGTAACCGATGATTACTCTCGATACTCTTGGGTATATTTTCTGAAGGCAAAAGATGAGACGGTTCAGTTGGTGATTAACTTGATTACCAAGGTTGAAAACATTGTTGGGAGAAAGGTTAAGTACATCAGGAGTGATAATGGGACAGAGTTCAAGAACTACCAGATGGAGATGTTCTGCTTACAAAAAGGGATAGACCATCAGTACAGCGCCCCGTACACTCCGCAACAAAATGGGGTGGCTGAGAGGAAGAATAGAACGCTAATTGAAGGAGCCAGAACCATGCTGGCTGATGCTAAACTTCCCTTGGTGTTCTGGGCTGAAGCTGTTGCCACAGCCTGTTATATCCTTAATCGTGTTTTAACTGTTAAAATATTGAATAAAACTTGTTATGAATTTATGCGTGGTAGAAAGCCAAACTTGAATGGTCTCGAACCTTTCGGGTCCCCATGTACGATATTAAAGACGAACTCAAAATTTGGTGAGAAAGCCGACGAAGGTATTTTAGTCGGATATGTTGTTGGGACACCCAACAGAAGAGTCTTTAATCTATCGAACAGCAAGTTTGATGTGGTATGTAACACTGACATCACAAGTTACAAACCACCAAAGCCTAGCATGGGACCCGCTGAAGCTTTCGACTATGATAAACTTTTCAAATCGTTTAATTTGCCTTACTTGGATTTTGCAGAAGTTGATGAGAAAATTGTTTCACAGATTCTGTATGATGAGGAGGAAAATATTGTGCAACGTCCGCGATACGATGAGAGTCAACCTTCCTCGTCAAGTGCTGCTGATATTCCTGCTGCCCCTACTGAAGAAGAATTCTTCAATCCATTTCACTCTCAACAACGATCACCCATTGATGAACTCTCTTCGAACTTGGAAAACAATCTGGAAAGTCAGTTCGATTCCGACTACTGGAGTTCACAAATATCACCCTTTGGAGAACGTGATAGGTGATCTGTCTGACGGTGTACAAACAAGACGAAGCTTGAATGAGCACGCTTGTGTTTACGCAAGCATTAAAGAAACGGGTATCATTAATGAATGCTTGTACACCGGTTTCATCAGCCAGATTGAACCAAAGAACTATCAAATGGCTCTAAAGGATAGCTCGTGGGTCGAAGCCATGCAAGAAGAGTTAGTACAGTTCGAGAAGATGGAAGTATGGAAATTAGTTGCAAAACCAAAAGATGTACATGCTATTGGAACAAAGTGGGTTTTTAAATGTAAGAGAGATGAGAAAGGAATAATCATAAGGAACAAGGCGAGGCTGGTAGTAAAAGGGTTTAATCAGCAAGAAGGAATCGACTACAATGAAGTGTTTGCTCCAGTGGCAAGATTGGAAGCAATTCGACTATTTTTGGCATTTGCTGCTCACAATGAGATGAAGGTGTTCCAGTTAGATGTAAAAAGTGCCTTTTCTGAATGGTATAGTCGATGAGGTGGTGTACGTTGAACAACCTCCGGGTTTCCCTGACCCTGATTTTCCTGATCATGTATACAAATTGAGCAAAGCATTATATGGGCTACATCAGGCCCCTCGTGCCTGGTACTCAACCCTGTCTGATTATTTGCTTGAGAATGGGTTCGAAAGAGGAAAGATCGATAGCACGTTGTTCGTCAAGAGAAAAGGAGGAGATTTTCTACTAGTG
Organism: Bidens hawaiensis; assembly: GCF_021521415.1. Lineage (NCBI taxonomy): Eukaryota > Viridiplantae > Streptophyta > Magnoliopsida > Asterales > Asteraceae > Bidens > Bidens hawaiensis. The sequence continues at coordinate 115,245 of NW_027497214.1, read as the reverse complement.
CAAGTCTGTGTGGACGACATCATTTTTGCTGCATCCAAAGTCGCCATGTGTCAGGATTTTGAAGCAGTCATGAAAAGGAGGTTTGAAATAAGCGCCATGGGCGAATTAACTTTCTTTTTGGGATTGCAGGTTGATCAGAAGAAAGATGGGATGTTCATTCATCAAACAAAATATGTCCATGACGTACTCAAACGCTTCAAGATGGAAGACAGCACTTCTTTTGATACTCCGGTTTGCGTCAATCACAAACTGGGTGCAGATTCTGACAGTGATGAAGACATGGACCCCACCCAATATCGAGCAATCATAGGTTCTTTAATGTATTTAACTGCATCTAGACCTGATATTATGTTTGCAGTTTGTCTTTGTGCTTGTTTTCAGGCTAGCCCGAAGGAATCTCACATGAAGGGAGTGAAGAGAATATTGCGGTATCTCAAAGGCAAGCCTAAGTTGGGATTGTGGTACACGAAAGGGGGAGAACTAGATTTGGTCGCTTACACAGATTCTGACTATGGAGGTTGCAATAAGAACAGGAAGTCAACAACCGGTGGATGTCAGTTTCTGGGGGGTAGATTGGTGTCGTGGCAGTGCAAGAAGCAGACCTCTGTAGCCATTTCCACCTGCGAAGCAGAGTACATGGCAGCATCGAATTGCTGCTCCCAGGTTCTTTGGATACAACAGCAATTGCGCGATTACGGTCTGAATTTTACTCAAACTCCTATTTGCATTGATAACACTGCTGCTATCTCAGTAACTAACAATCCCGTCAAACACAGCAAAACTAAACACATTGACATTCGTCATCATTTTATACGGGATTGTGCTGAGAAGAAATTAATAGTGCTAGAAAAGGTTGATTCGTTGGATAATTTCGCCGATCTTTTCACTAAAGCGTTTGATCGAACTCATTTTCATAATCTTGATGAACTTAATGGGATGATCAACCTCGAGTAACCGTGTTTTTCGTTTTTTATTAGTAAAAAAAATAAAAAAAAACGTCACTATCGCTTAAAATTATGTCGGTTGCTTCAATTTGAAGGACATATCTTCGGATATGTTTTGTCCTCACTTCTACCAGTAGATTATGAGGATAACCATTAACCAGATGACTGAAAGTGACCGGGGCGATTTACGATGGGTTTTTATTCTTTCGCTGAAAAATAGTCGTTCATACTTAGTTAGAAGGACACATACTCGTATGTGGTCGGTCCAGCTGATCCATTGGATCTTCAGGATAGCCGTTTACCTGAAGACTTTGACTTGATCGGGGGGATAGAATTTAAAATTCTTTGAAGAGGGAGATGATATAATTTTTCAACTCTATAACTTCGTAAGAAGTTTCAATACAATGTTTAAATGAAAATTGATCCAACCTTGGAACGTGATAGACAAACTAATTCTGTGTGCTTAACTAGTGAAGTTATTAGGCCTAAAAGACTCTAGAACAGTCATTGTATGTTATGGTAGCTTTTTATGGTGCGTAAAAGTAGAAGTGATACTAACTAAATCTCCTCGGTTTAAAGTGGAGACTCATTCAGAGTTATGCATGTCTCCATATACATCTTTCCGAATGATAGGCAGAAAAGTGATTACCCAGTCATACACGAGCCCGTGAGTGTTCTGATTCCCGAGAAGATAGTGTGTCAATCATCTGCAGTGATCCAGATTCGGGACTTGCAGTCGTCTACTGTTTGAAGCTGTGTTAATCTTAAAATAATAATAATAATAATAATAATAATAAAATGAATAAAAAATAAGTGTGTTGTTAAGCCTTCTGAAGCTTATGATGTTACACTTATCAATCAAGAGGCAAGAAAGAGAACGGGATGAAGACTCTAATGATCGATATGTACCTACTGTTTAATCAGACACTACGGGTCGAGGTCAATTCGGGGTGACTTAGGGAAAGCCAAATACGCTTTGAGAATAGATAGGAGGCATCACAGTCTCTGATGTGATGTCCATCTAAATTTTGAGCTTAATTGAACCTAATCCATATCACAGAAGCGATGAAAACCATACTAAGTTGTATACCTGCTTACAACCTGTTTCTTTATGTCATAATACCGCTGAACATGGAACTCTGTGACAGTCACTTAATTAGTATGATTCTAGTTCGGATATTTTCTAAAACATGCTAGTCCCTGTCAAGACTGAAATTTGATCCCGTGCTTTATTTCTAAAATTTTCTTGCATATGTCGTTTTATGGTTTAAAACTTGGTTACTTGGTCTTTGATCGTAACATTTAAATCTTTAAAGGAAGTTTTAAAAGACAATTGCATAATGTTCTAATTTATAAGGGACTGTTGTGTAAATTTTAATACTAAGCGAAGTTGTCTAAGAGGCAAACTTGTTAACAGGCGAAGTTAAGGGGTAAGCAAAGTTAACCCTAACTTCGCCTATATAATTTAAACCGTATATAAAGAGATTTTCTGGTCAAACACTTTACACTTTTCAAAAACCCAGCGAAGTTATCTTTGGTATCCCCCCGCGAACTTATTAAACCCTCGGCGAAGTTAACTCTCGAATCAAACCTTGTTATTTTTCTCAGTTTCAATCCGTGTTATAGGTGTGTAGCGTCGGGATGATTTATAATTCGTGTCAATGGTTTTAATCAGATGTCGTTTCGGTCCGATTTGTGACCTCGTTCATGCAAACCTTTAAACACCCGCTAACCAAACTCTTTCTAAGTGTTCGTAACTAGTTTGATCGTCTAGATCTCTAAAGTATCATCCTTTTATGTTGTTAATCACAAAATCTCCTTGATCGGTCGTCTGTTTGATGCCGCTTCATATTCAGGCGAAGTTATCATTAGGCGAAGTTGTTCTCAACTTCGCCTTAGGCATAACTTCGCCTGCTCCTTTAATTTGTTAATTATGCAGGGGCGAAGTTGTTAAGGGTTAGGCGAAGTTATCCCCAACTTCGCCTAATACTTAACTTCGCCTACTGTTTTAGGCGAAGTTATTGTAAAGGCGAAGTTGTACTCAACTTCGCCCTTTGTCTAACTTCACCTACTCACTAGAAGTTATCTTAACTTCGCTCATGGTAATAGTCCAATGTATGATTTGCTTTTACGATTTTCTATCTTAGACCGTTTGTTGTGCAGATATGGCAGCTGTAGCAGGAGCTGGTGGTGCTGGTGGTGACGAAGAAGAGTAATGATAGAGACGATAATCCCAATGCATCGAAAGGTGCAGGTGGTGAGTTGCCAAGAACTGACCAAACTCTTGGGACTTCCACATCTCAGGGGGAGTCAACTGGTGCAATAGGTGGATCAGGGGGTGATGATGTGGTGGTAGTGGATGATGAGGAGATATTGGATGAGGATATTGAAGGTGACGACGATGTATTACCGGTTGAGGAAATTGAAGAGATAGGAGCTGAGATTGTGATTGACAGTGAGATTGAAGAGGGAGAGATTGTGGAGGACAATGTAGAACATGATATCCCAGAAGTTGATAAGGCAAATGTTGGTCAAGATATGGAAAGTGATGAGTCTGAATGGGAAGAGCAACCGAGATGGAAAGAAGGCTACGCTCAGTGGTTCGTAAAGACAAAGAAGCCAGCGGTTCCGACTATGTTCAAGAAAAGTTACAATATCAAAGGATATGATGAATCGAAAAAGGGTATTATATGTTGGTTGTATGATGAGCAGTTGAGGCTATTTGTGATTAAACGTTACGATGGGATTTAGTACTTTAAGAGATCGTTGAATACCTTGCCTGAGTGTGAGGTGAAGGATTTGGCCAAGTTGGGGTTGATAAACAGAAGTGATGATAATATGGCTAGAATTATCGAGAAGATTATGTGGAAAGAAAGTATAAAAGAGAAAAGGTTCGAGTTGTTAAAGCCGCAGAAAGGGAAACTTGTTGAAGATAAAGACAGAGGAATGAGAGCTGATGGCAAACCTTGGATGGTAATGAAATATAAACCGGTCCGGTGTTTGAAAGAAGTGCCGATGAAACCAATGCCCAAGGATGTCTTAAAGAATCTTAAATGGTGGTATGTTGATAGTCTAACGGCTGAAGCGGTCATGGAGGATGAAGATGAACAAGAAGTGTTGAGAGTGTATGATCCCATGCACTTGGTAAATTTGTCTCAAGCTGACTTGCAGGTGCTGAATGAGAAAAAGATATTCTATATTCCTGCACGGAAAGAATAAGCCAAGAAATATCAGAGAGTTGTCTCTGTCTGTGTAAGACAGGGAGTTCATGCTTGAAGACGGGAGACACAAGATTTTGGGATTACTAGACACATGATTGAAGATAGAGATATGAAGCTACTGCCAAGGCGGAGTCTGTTGGTGTAAGATGTCAGTAGTTCAGTATCTAGTGTTTTGTTTTATGTCTGTAATCGTGTTAGTTTGATTTGTTTTGTTTTGGATAGGTTGTCTCACAAGTTCGCCTGTTATAAGCGAACTTGTGGACAAGCGAAGTTAATGACAACTTCGCCTAGTCTGTTAGGCGAAGTTGTCGTAGCATATATATTCATGTGTTACGGCTTGTTTAGGAAGGGGTTGACCAGAACGTGTAATTGTGATTGATTGTCACGTGTTAAAGTGTTGCAATACAACGTGTCTTTTGAGTAGTGTAACGTGTGTTCGTGTTCGGTTTTAACGTAGTTTACATCTTACGCTCGTATCGTCTTACGTAGGGATTCCGCACCTACGTAGTACGAGATACTTCCGTGTAGATCCGGCTGGGAACCTACACCTTTTTTTTGTAACGATGTATGGCGTAGACACACGCCCCTAACCTTTCTATATGTTTTCATTGTAAGAGCATCCAAAACAACAAACATTCACAAACCGTCACAAAATGGTCACATCATATTCCAAACTTTTCTTAAAAACCCTAACTATTTCTAGAACAACAAAACTTCACAAACCTTATTAAAATATATTATAATTGTATATATATATATATATAATATATGTATATATGCATGTGAGAGGGAGAAAGGAGGTGGCCCCACAAACATGCAACCTTGTAAGTTTGTTGCAAGTTTGCATTCACAAAGCCAACCTTCACAAACTTGCTCCACAACAAGGGAAGTTTGTCACCCAAGTTCATTCCTTTGCCACATAGATTCAAACCTTAGAAATTAAAGCTTGTCGTGGATGCTCTAAGTTTTTTTTTTTTAACAATTATTCTTTTTTAACCTTGTTTCTTGCTAACAAATATATATATTTCATTCTCATTAACACTTTCATTCCATTCTTCTAGATTGATTTCTTTCTCTTTCTTTCAATACATCAACAATTCCTCATTTGGGCTGTTGAAAACTTTGACTTTGTGCCCAAATTGCTTGATTCTATTGGTGCTACAATTGAACTACTTTTCTCCAAATTCTAGTAAGTATTTTAGAAATCTGATGGGTAGTTTGAATTTGGTTAAAAGAGTGAATCCTTTTATATTTTTATTTATTTATTTATTTAGGTTTCATTAATTAAATGAGGGATATGGAGGAAAGTGCCTGGAACTCAAGAAAGTGATTACTCAATTTCTTTGGAGTACATGTCTCATATGAGCTTCCCAGAGTACAACCATTAGATAGACAAAAATCCCCCTTCCATCAAATCATTCTCGTTGTCCCTTTCCTACATTGCACCAAATCAAAGCATTCAGAATCTCTACTCTCGGTTTTGCCTAATGCGGATTCCTTTTCAGCTTCCCAGTCCGCTTCACCTGGGTCCGTGACCCCCGGTTGTTACTTTCAACACGGTCAATGGATCAGAAAGGAAAGACACCGGGTTAAGGGGGTGTTTGGGATTCCTTATTTTACCTCCTTATAACTTTTCATTAAGTTAATAAGTTACAACATTGTAACTTATAGAACTTTTCATCTCACAACATAAGCAATCCCAAACACCTTATTACTTTTCAAAAAGTTTATAAGTTATAAGTTGGTGAAAATAAGTAATCTCAAACACCCCCTAAGCTTAGAGGGGCTTGGTTATTGATGAATCGAAACGTTATACTTTGGGCAAAAATTCAAGGTTATTGTCTCGGTTGCTTAATCCTTTTGGAAGTTAAATAGATAATAAGAATGCTCTGGTAATCAACTTCGGCCCTAGAAGTTAGTTGTGAACGGGTATCCGCTTAAACCCGAGGAAGTGGCAGAACTTTTGGGTTGTGCGTTACCTCCACGCAAGTTAAACCAGGAATGTATTGGTATGACAAGGAATATGGTCTTTGGGGAAAGGTACACATGTATTATAAACCCAGCGAAGTTATCTTTGGTATCCCCCCGCGAACTTATTAAACCCTCGGCGAAGTTAACTCTCGAATCAAACCTTGTTATTTTTCTCAGTTTCAATCCGTGTTATAGGTGTGTAGCGTCGGGATGATTTATAATTCGTGTCAATGGTTTTAATCAGATGTCGTTTCGGTCCGATTTGTGACCTCGTTCATGCAAACCTTTAAACACCCGCTAACCAAACTCTTTCTAAGTGTTCGTAACTAGTTTGATCGTCTAGATCTCTAAAGTATCATCCTTTTATGTTGTTAATCACAAAATCTCCTTGATCGGTCGTCTGTTTGATGCCGCTTCATATTCAGGCGAAGTTATCATTAGGCGAAGTTGTTCTCAACTTCGCCTTAGGCATAACTTCGCCTGCTCCTTTAATTGGTTAATTATGCAGGGGCGAAGTTGTTAAGGGTTAGGCGAAGTTATCCCCAACTTCGCCTAATACTTAACTTCGCCTACTGTTTTAGGCGAAGTTATTGTAAAGGCGAAGTTGTACTTAACTTCGCCCTTTGTCTAACTTCGCCTACTCACTAGAAGTTATCTTAACTTCGCTCATGGTAATAGTCCAATGTATGATTTGCTTTTACGATTTTCTATCTTAGACCGTTTGTTGTGCAGATATGGCAGCTGTAGCAGGAGCTGGTGGTGCTGGTGGTGACGAAGAAGAGTAATGATAGAGACGATAATCCCAATGCATCGAAAGGTGCAGGTGGTGAGTTGCCAAGAACTGACCAAACTCTTGGGACTTCCACATCTCAGGGGGAGTCAACTGGTGCAATAGGTGGATCAGGGGGTGATGATGTGGTGGTAGTGGATGATGAGGAGATATTGGATGAGGATATTGAAGGTGACGACGATGTATTACCGGTTGAGGAAATTGAAGAGATAGGAGCTGAGATTGTGATTGACAGTGAGATTGAAGAGGGAGAGATTGTGGAGGACAATGTAGAACATGATATCCCAGAAGTTGATAAGGCAAATGTTGGTCAAGATATGGAAAGTGATGAGTCTGAATGGGAAGAGCAACCGAGATGGAAAGAAGGCTACGCTCAGTGGTTCGTAAAGACAAAGAAGCCAGCGGTTCCGACTATGTTCAAGAAAAGTTACAATATCAAAGGATATGATGAATCGAAAAAGGGTATTATATGTTGGTTGTATGATGAGCAGTTGAGGCTATTTGTGATTAAACGTTACGATGGGATTTAGTACTTTAAGAGATCGTTGAATACCTTGCCTGAGTGTGAGGTGAAGGATTTGGCCAAGTTGGGGTTGATAAACAGAAGTGATGATAATATGGCTAGAATTATCGAGAAGATTATGTGGAAAGAAAGTATAAAAGAGAAAAGGTTCGAGTTGTTAAAGCCGCAGAAAGGGAAACTTGTTGAAGATAAAGACAGAGGAATGAGAGCTGATGGCAAACCTTGGATGGTAATGAAATATAAACCGGTCCGGTGTTTGAAAGAAGTGCCGATGAAACCAATGCCCAAGGATGTCTTAAAGAATCTTAAATGGTGGTATGTTGATAGTCTAACGGCTGAAGCGGTCATGGAGGATGAAGATGAACAAGAAGTGTTGAGAGTGTATGATCCCATGCACTTGGTAAATTTGTCTCAAGCTGACTTGCAGGTGCTGAATGAGAAAAAGATATTCTATATTCCTGCACGGAAAGAATAAGCCAAGAAATATCAGAGAGTTGTCTCTGTCTGTGTAAGACAGGGAGTTCATGCTTGAAGACGGGAGACACAAGATTTTGGGATTACTAGACACATGATTGAAGATAGAGATATGAAGCTACTGCCAAGGAGGAGTCTGTTGGTGTAAGATGTCAGTAGTTCAGTATCTAGTGTTTTGTTTTATGTCTGTAATCGTGTTAGTTTGATTTGTTTTGTTTTGGATAGGTTGTCTCACAAGTTCGCCTGTTATAAGCGAACTTGTGGACAAGCGAAGTTAATGACAACTTCGCCTAGTCTGTTAGGCGAAGTTGTCGTAGCATATATATTCATGTGTTACGGCTTGTTTAGGAAGGGGTTGACCAGAACGTGTAATTGTGATTGATTGTCACGTGTTAAAGTGTTGCAATACAACGTGTCTTTTGAGTAGTGTAACGTGTGTTCGTGTTCGGTGTTAACGTAGTTTACATCTTACGCTCGTATCGTCTTACGTAGGGATTCCGCACCTACGTAGTACGAGATACTTCCGTGTAGATCCGGCTGGGAACCTACACCTTTTTTTTGTAACGATGTATGGCGTAGACACACGCCCCTAACCTTTCTATATGTTTTCATTGTAAGAGCATCCAAAACAACAAACATTCACAAACCGTCACAAAATGGTCACATCATATTCCAAACTTTTCTTAAAAACCCTAACTATTTCTAGAACAACAAAACTTCACAAACCTTATTAAAATATATTATAATTGTATATATATATATATATATAATATATGTATATATGCATGTGAGAGGGAGAAAGGAGGTGGCCCCACAAACATGCAACCTTGTAAGTTTGTTGCAAGTTTGCATTCACAAAGCCAACCTTCACAAACTTGCTCCACAACAAGGGAAGTTTGTCACCCAAGTTCATTCCTTTGCCACATAGATTCAAACCTTAGAAATTAAAGCTTGTCGTGGATGCTCTAAGTTTTTTTTTTTTAACAATTATTCTTTTTTAACCTTGTTTCTTGCTAACAAATATATATATTTCATTCTCATTAACACTTTCATTCCATTCTTCTAGATTGATTTCTTTCTCTTTCTTTCAATACATCAACAATTCCTCATTTGGGCTGTTGAAAACTTTGACTTTGTGCCCAAATTTCTTGATTCTATTGGTGCTACAATTGAACTACTTTTCTCCAAATTCTAGTAAGTATTTTAGAAATCTGATGGGTAGTTTGAATTTGGTTAAAAGAGTGAATCCTTTTATATTTTTATTTATTTATTTATTTAGGTTTCATTAATTAAATGAGGGATATGGAGGAAAGTGCCTGGAACTCAAGAAAGTGATTACTCAATTTCTTTGGAGTACATGTCTCATATGAGCTTCCCAGAGTACAACCATTAGATAGACAAAAATCCCCCTTCCATCAAATCATTCTCGTTGTCCCTTTCCTACATTGCACCAAATCAAAGCATTCAGAATCTCTACTCTCGGTTTTGCCTAATACGGATTCCTTTTCAGCTTCCCAGTCCGCTTCACCTGGGTCCGTGACCCCCGGTTGTTACTTTCAACACGGTCAATGGATCAGAAAGGAAAGACACCGGGTTAAGGGGGTGTTTGGGATTCCTTATTTTACCTCCTTATAACTTTTCATTAAGTTAATAAGTTACAACATTGTAACTTATAGAACTTTTCATCTCACAACATAAGCAATCCCAAACACCTTATTACTTTTCAAAAAGTTTATAAGTTATAAGTTGGTGAAAATAAGTAATCTCAAACACCCCCTAAGCTTAGAGGGGCTTGGTTATTGATGAATCGAAACGTTATACTTTGGGCAAAAATTCAAGGTTATTGTCTCGGTTGCTTAATCCTTTGGAAGTTAAATAGATAATAAGAATGCTCTGGTAATCAACTTCGGCCCTAGAAGTTAGTTGTGAACGGGTATCCGCTTAAACCCGAGGAAGTGGCAGAACTTTTGGGTTGTGCGTTACCTCCACGCAAGTTAAACCAGGAATGTATTGGTATGACAAGGAATATGGACTTGAAGCTTCCACCAAGACGAGGCCGCTTCTTGAAACATGCAGGTCGCGTAAAGGACCTTTTGATTTTCACTACACCCGCTAATGGAGAGAACTGTCTCCATTTTGTCGATCCAGTTATAGAGCCCAATGGCCCCTTCGGTGCCCTTGAATGGCCAAGGCTTACAGGCCATAAATGTCTTATAGGAGCATCCTTTCTCCAAAGCTCCTGATTCGGGTTCTGGGGTTTCGGTCTCTTGACGACCCTGACTTGATTCGGCCTTGCTGGCCTCATGCGTTGCGATCGCCTGTGCGATTATTTCTGCGAGTTCCTCGGGTGTCATGGTAATTCCCTTGGCTCTGGTTGGAGGCATTCTCGTTTTTCTTAAAAGAGAACGAAAATATATCAAACTTAGCGCATGTACCCTGAGCACATAATGTTCTTATCCTTAGTGTTCACTAGACATTGTGTGACCCGTGTTCCTAAGTGTGTGTGTGGTTTTTCTTTTGAAAATATTTTCTTTGCAAAATATTTCATGCGATTCCCCTACGGTTATAGTCTAGGTTAAAACTTCTTTCCTAGTTCGCTATAACTAGTGCTCTGATACCAATCTGTCACACCCGGCCCTAAACGGCGGAAACAGCCGGGTGCGCGCGAGTGGGAATTGATAATCAAGCACGGGTCATTGCAAACATTCAAATAGATTTTCCATTGCGCATGAAATGTCTAGTACAAAATACATTACATTGTTTAGAATTACACATATAAAAAAAACATCCACATATGAAAAACGTTGAAGATTTCCGCGCCATATCCCCTTACACTGCGGGAACAACCACGCGTGTGGAAGGGATAGAACTAAAATCTTCCAAAAACCATTTTTATAGATGTTCTGCGTGAGGTGCTCTATGTGTGACTCCTTGCGCTACTAATTATCACCTGAAAGACACGTAAAAACATTTGAATCAGTATAAACTGAGTGAGTTCACAAGTTTTGGTGACTTGATAAATCGTATTGCATCATATCCTTGATAAAACCATAATGAAACATATTTCTGATAACATCATTAAAACATATTCTTGATAAAACCGTCCCGCGGATTACGCGCAGACATTTCTGAAAACCGTGCTCGTCCATGTAAAGTGGCGCTGCCACTACGAGCTAAAACAATACCATCCCGCGGGTTACGCGCGGACGTTGTGCTCGGAAAACTAGGCGCTCGTCCGTGCAAAGAGGTGCGACCCCTACGAGCGGGCTTTACAACCAGTAGTACTACCCCATGACCATACTAGGCACTCGTCTATGCAAAGAGGTGCGACCCCTACGAGTGGGTTGATCAAACACAGTAGTCCCTACCCTTAGAGTTCCACTGACGAAGTGATCACTGTCTAAATCTTGCGCACTTACATTGAAAACCAAGATAAACACCATAAACAGATAATCGTTTGCATTGCTTGTAAATATACCATGATAAAACATAATTTAAACACGTGTCCCTCGCCCCGAAAACAGTTTAAAAACAGTGAAAATAGGGGCTGTGAGACTCACCTGTGATTCTTGTTAAGTGATGGTTTAGAGAGAGATTAAACGAGATTCGGGTTTCCCGATGTTAGCCTCGAAATTGGAAGTCTAGAATATGTTTAAATAACAAGAAATATGTGTATTAAGATCAAGAAATCGAAGAATATAAGGGTTGGTCAGAAAAGTAAATCTCAAGACTAAAGTTTCGGCTTACCTAGCGATGGAACTGGAAACGGATGCTTGGGAGATGGTTAGTGCAGAATTACAGGTTTAGGAAAGGAGTTTGAAGTGTGTTTGTGTGATATTTTTATTCAAGAATTGATACTTATTTATAGGCAAATTCAAGGGAGCACAATCCCTTGATTTAGGGGATTGAAATCTTATCATATTGGGTGTAATGATGACAAGGTATGGGGTTTATTATTATTTATTTTAGGGATGGGGGTGATGGTCCTAGGGAGTGGTTATAAAGATTCTGATGGATTTGACGGTACATGCAGGACTGTGGTTGGTGAGAGTAGGTGCGGCTGACAGCTGACATTTCGTGTTACAGTATACTTTTCCTGGTACTGTTGTCAGTGTGCAGTCAAAAGGTAAAAATCTCTGAAACACGCAACTGGTTCTTTCTGGGCGGGGGTAATCCCCTTACATATGAAGAATAGACTAAGTATTTTGTGCGTGTAGCCTCGCGCGTATAGCCTTCTGCGTGAAGGCCATTTCTTTGAACGTTGTGGGTCTGGCGGCTCCAGTTGGTCTTCGCGCAAGCGTCCTTGTAACGAATCCTGCGCGTATCACTGCGCAGGCGCCCTTATAAGGAATCCGGCGAGTCCATCTGGCTCGGCTGGAACCAGCGTTCTCAGAGTTTATTAACAGGGTGAACTTTTGGATTTAAGCGAAAAGGTGGTTGGTTTTTGTGCAGACGTTCATGCGTAAAGGGTTTAGTTTTAAGGTGTCCCGCGGGGATTCTTCCCGCAGGTGTCGCTCATAACTCCTTTTTATTTGATGCGGGTAGGTACGTAACCTTCTCGTAGTCAGGGACGTTGAGTTTCATTTGTAGATTCTCCATGAGGTCTTGGTATTTCAACATAGTGATCAGTTATGTTGAAGTCAATTCCATCTTGGAGCTTCAAACAAACTAGCTCTCAATGTTCCCGCCATGCGGGGAGGTTAGTTCCCTTTCCGCATGCGCACAAATGATTTGATTATTGAAGAGGTATGCAACCCATTAGACAGAAACGACATAAAATTAAGTTATCATGAAAACACAACAAAAACCTGTGCGCGTGGCGCATATAACATATGCCCGCGCTGATAATAACATGGCGCGCATCGCATCCGCGCATGGCGCATATAACATATGCCCGCGCTGATAATAACATGGCGCGCATCGCATCCGCGCATGGCGCATATAACATATGCCCGCGCTGATAATAACATGGCGCGCATCGCATCCGCGCATGGCGCATATAACATATGCCCGCGCTGATAATAACATGGCGCGCATAATTCTCACAATCACCTAATAATTAGGTTGATTACTTGGTTTATGGGATTGGGAAATTACCGGGTGTCACATTCTCCCCCTGTTAGGAGAATTTCGTCCCGAAATTAGGAGGTGTCGCTGGTAGGAGCTATTCTTTGGAAGAGGTATGGGTACTTTTTGCGCATTTGGTCTTCTCTTTCCCAAGTGAATTCAGGTCCACGCTTTGAGTCCCATTGAACCTTTACTAACTTGATTCGGCTTCTTCGCAACTTTTGTTCTTTCCAATCGGTTACTGCTATAGGCTCTTCCACGAAGTGTAGCTGTTTGTCGATATGAACCTCGTCCAATGGTAAAATTAACGTTTCATCAGATAAGCACTTCTTGAGGTTGGGTACATGAAACGTGTCGTGAACTCCACTAAGTTCGGCGGGTAAATGGAGTTTATAAGCAACTGGACCGATCCTTTCCAGGATCTCAAATGGTCCGATGTATCGTGGATTTAACTTTCCTCGCTTGCCGAAACGGGGGACTCCCTTCCATGGAGAGACTTTCAAAAGTACTCTATCCCCTACTTGAAATTCCAACGGTTTTCTTCTCACATCTGCATAGCTTTTCTGTCTGTCGCGCGCTGCCTTAAGGCGATCCCGTATCTGGAAAATTTTGTCCGTCGTTTCTTGGATCAATTCTGGACCAGTCATTTGCTTGTCACCCACTTCAGCCCAACACAGTGGGGACCTACACTTGCGCCCATACAAGGCTTCAAATGGCGCAGCCTTGAGGCTTGTGTGATAACTGTTATTGTATGAAAATTCAACCAATGGGAGATGAGTATCCCAGCTACCTCCAAAATCGATTGCGCATGCGCGCAACATATCTTCTAATGTTTGAATGGTTCGCTCGCTTTGTCCATCCGTTTGGGGATGATAAGCCGTACTCATGTCAAGACGAGTACCTAAAGCCCCTTGTAACGATCTCCAAAATCTTGAGGTGAAACGACTATCTCTATCAGAAATGATGGATACCGGAACTCCGTGTTTTGAAATTACTTCTCGAATATACAATCGGGTTAACTTTTCCATCTTATCGGTTTCCTTGATCGGCAGGAAGTGTGCTGACTTAGTTAGCCGGTCTACAATAACCCAAATCGTGTTGTAACCCCCAGGTGTCCTTGGCAGTTTGGTAATGAAGTCCATGGAGATTTGTTCCCACTTCCACATGGGAATTTCTGGCTGTTGAAGCAACCCCGACGGTTTCTGGTATTCAGCCTTTACCTTCGAACACGTCAGGCACTTACTGACATACGTCGCGATGTCGCCCTTAATATTGGGCCACCAATACAGCGCTTTAACATCTTGGTACATCTTGTCTGCGCCAGGATGTACGGAATACCGCGTTTTGTGAGCTTCGTTTAGCACTTGCTCGCGCAATCCTCCCTTGAGAGGGACCCATATGCGGTTAGCAAAATATCGAGTATCGTTCTCTTTGAGCTCCAAATTCTTAATCATACCCCCAAGGGATTCGTTCTTGACAAACTCTGATTTCAAGGCTTCTTGTTGAGCTTCTCGGATGCGGGTAGTGAGGTCTGCACGAATGGTCAATCTTAGAGCCTTAACTCGTAGCGTCTTTGCTCGCTCTTTCCTACTTAAAGCGTCTGCTACCACATTCGCCTTTCCAGGATGATACTTTATTTCACAATCATAATCAAACACTTTGTACCATAAAGATAATGGCGCCAAATCTTTAGCGCGAAAACAACTGCTCCAAGTTCCAGATCATGCGTTGTATAATTCCTTTCGTTGACCTTGAGTTGACGAGAGGCATACGCTATGACTTTGTTTCTCTGCATAAGGACACATCCGAGTCCTTGATGTGAAGCGTCGCAGTAGACGACGATGTAGTCCGTCCCATCGGGTAGCGACAAAATTGGCGCACTACATAACTTTTGCTTTAACATTTGAAACGCTGCTTCCTGGTTTTCGCCCCAATCAAACTTCTTATCTTTCTGAGTTAGCGCAGTCAGAGGTAAAGCTATCTTGGAGAAGTTCTCAATGAAACGTCGATAGTAGCCAGCTAGTCCTAGGAATTGCCTCACCTCAGTTGGTGTTTTTGGCGCTTCCCAATTCTCGATGGCTTTGACCTTGGAAGGATCGACGTGTATTCCTTTCTCGTTTACAACGTGTCCGAGAAAGTGAACCTCTCTAATCCAAAACTCACATTTAGAAAACTTTGCATACAACTTTTCTTTCTTCAGCATTTCCAAAATTAATCTCAGATGTTGTTCATGCTCAGCTCTGGTTCGGGAGTAAACCAGAATATCATCTATAAATACAATCACAAACTTATCCAAGTATGGTTTGCACACACGGTTCATCAGATCCATGAATACAGCCGGCGCATTAGTTAGCCCGAAAGGCATCACTAAGAACTCATAATGGCCGTATCTAGTTCGGAAGGCTGTCTTCGGCACGTCTTCCTCATGGACCCTAAGTTGGTGGTAACCTGACCGTAGATCTATCTTCGAGTAATAACTGGATCCCTGCAACTGATCAAATAAGTCGTCAATCCTCGGTAAGGGGTACCGATTCTTGACTGTCAGCTTGTTCAGTTCCCTGTAGTCAATACACATTCTAAATGAACCATCCTTCTTCTTTACAAAAAGTACTGGAGCTCCCCAGGGTGAAAAGCTTGGGCGTATGAAGCCCTTATCCAATAGTTCCTACAACTGATTGGATAGCTCTTGCATCTCGGATGGAGCTAGTCGATAGGGTGCTCGAGCTACTGGTGCAGCTCCTGGAACCAAGTCGATTTGAAACTCGACTTGTCGCGGTGGCGGTAATCCGGGCAGATCTTCAGGGAAAACTTCCGGGAATTCGCGCACCACTGGTAAGTCTTCAATCTTTCGTTCATTTCCTTTCTCCTCTACTACGTGCGCCAGGAAGGCGTAGCATCCTTTCCTCAGGCACTTGCGCGTCTTTAGACACGAAATGAGTTTTATCGCAACTCCACTTCTTTCCCCTTGAATTACTAAGGTTTCCCCGCTCAACAGTGGGATCCGAACCTGCTTCACATGGCAAATAATTTCCGCGTGGTTCTCGACTAACCAATCCATGCCTACCACAATGTCAAAACTTCCCAAGTCTATTGGCAATAAGTTAATATTGAATCCGTGACCTCCCATGACCAATACACATTGCAGAGTCCTCTCGTTCGCGCGTATCTGCCTACCATTGGCTAGTTCTATAGCATAAGGCGTGTCTAGTCTGCTGGTTGCTAGGCCTAGGGAGTTTTTAAACTCAGTGGATATGAAACTTAGGTCAGCGCCAGTATCAAATAAGACAGATGCAAAATGATCGTTAAGTAGAAACGTACCGGTTACCACATTCGGTTCTTCTTTTGCTTCGCCCGCACCGATCACAAAGGCTCTCCCGCGAGCTTGGTTTCTCTTTTGCGGGCAATCCCGACTGAAATGTCCTGGCTTCCCGCATGCGTAGCAGTTGTCGTTTCCTCCAGCTTCCTTATGGCAGTTTATCGCCTTGTGCCCTGGTCTGCTACATTTGGCGCATACGATGCTTGCGCATTCACCCTCGTGGTGATACTTGCATCTGCTGCACCATGGGCGAGGCCCATTGTACCCTTTTCGTGATGGCTCCAAGGCTTGTATCGCGAAAGCCCTTACGCTCTCCTGTTTCTTGAATGGTGGTTGCTTGGAGTCGGACCCTCGGTGGTGAGAGTTCCATTTTCTCTTGGGGTCAGAGGTTCGCTGCTCGTTCCCGCGCGAGGTCAACATGCCCGCACGGACCGTATCTCTTGTAAGAGTGATGGCCCGCGCCACTGCCTCATCAAAGGTTGGAGGCGCTGCGGCATTGAGTGGAACTCTGATAACATGGGGTAACCCAAAGATATACCTCTCTATCTTTTTCTCCTCCGTGTTCGCCATATCCGGCACCATCTGGCAAAGTTCGTTGAATCGGTTGTTGTAGGCGTCGATATCAGTTCCTATCATGGTGTGGTTCCAAAATTCCTGCTGTAGACTCTGAATTTCGGCGCGAGAGCAGAACTTTTTCATCATCATTTCCTTCAGCTCCTCCCAGGTCTTGTGGAGAGCAACTTCTCGTCCCAATGTTTTCACTTGAAGCTTCCACCAAGACGAGGCCGCTTCTTGAAACATGCAGGTCGCGTAAAGGACCTTTTGATTTTCACTACACCCGCTAATGGAGAGAACTGTCTCCATTTTGTCGATCCAGTTATAGAGCCCAATGGCCCCTTCGGTGCCCTTGAATGGCCAAGGCTTACAGGCCATAAATGTCTTATAGGAGCATCCTTTCTCCAAGCTCCTGATTCGGGTTCTGGGGTTTCGGTCTCTTGACGACCCTGACTTGATTCGGCCTTGCTGGCCTCATGCGTTGCGATCGCCTGTGCGATTATTTCTGCGAGTTCCTCGGGTGTCATGGTAATTCCCTTGGCTCTGGTTGGAGGCATTCTCGTTTTTCTTAAAAGAGAACGAAAATATATCAAACTTAGCGCATGTACCCTGAGCACATAATGTTCTTATCCTTAGTGTTCACTAGACATTGTGTGACCTGTGTTCCTAAGTGTGTGTGTGGTTTTTCTTTTGAAAATATTTTCTTTGCAAAATATTTAATGCGATTCCCCTACGGTTATAGTCTAGGTTAAAACTTCTTTCCTAGTTCGCTATAACTAGTGCTCTGATACCAATCTGTCACACCCGGCCCTAAACGGCGGAAACAGCCGGGTGCGCGCGAGTGGGAATTGATAATCAAGCACGGGTCATTGCAAACATTCAAATAGATTTTCCATTGCGCATGAAATGTCTAGTACAAAATACATTACATTGTTTAGAATTACACATATAAAAAAAACATTCACATATGAAAAACGTTGAAGATTTCCGCGCCATATCCCCTTACACTGCGGGAACAACCACGCGTGTGGAAGGGATAGAACTAAAATCTTCCAAAAACCATTTTTATAGATGTTCTGCGTGAGGTGCTCTATGTGTGACTCCTTGCGCTACTAATTATCACCTGAAAGACACGTAAAAACATTTGAATCAGTATAAACTGAGTGAGTTCACAAGTTTTGGTGACTTGATAAATCGTATTGCATCATATCCTTGATAAAACCATAATGAAACATATTTCTGATAACATCATTAAAACATATTCTTGATAAAACCGTCCCGCGGATTACGCGCAGACATTTCTGAAAACCGTGCTCGTCCATGTAAAGTGGCGCTGCCACTACGAGCTAAAACAATACCATCCCGCGGGTTACGCGCGGACGTTGTGCTCGGAAAACTAGGCGCTCGTCCGTGCAAAGAGGTGCGACCCCTACGAGCGGGCTTTACAACCAGTAGTACTACCCCATGACCATACTAGGCACTCGTCTATGCAAAGAGGTGCGACCCCTACGAGTGGGTTGATCAAACACAGTAGTCCCTACCCTTAGAGTTCCACTGACGAAGTGATCACTGTCTAAATCTTGCGCACTTACATTGAAAACCAAGATAAACACCATAAACAGATAATCGTTTGCATTGCTTGTAAATATACCATGATAAAACATAATTTAAACACGTGTCCCTCGCCCCGAAAACAGTTTAAAAACAGTGAAAATAGGGGCTGTGAGACTCACCTGTGATTCTTGTTAAGTAATGGTTTAGAGAGAGATTAAACGAGATTCGGGTTTCCCGATGTTAGCCTCGAAATTGGAAGTCTAGAATGTAACGCCCTGAAATTCGATTGGTAAACTAGGATCGTGAAATCATCGGAAACTATAGACTTTGGGATTCTGGACGATAAGTTCGGAACCCATATCATTGGAAAAATCTGCTTTTATCATTTAAAATGTTTATTTTATAAAACGACATTTACGCCTGAAAAATATTAATTTTTATGCTTTCGAAAAATTAAATGTTCTTATTTAAAAAGATTTCAAATAATTATTCGGAAAATGGTTTTATAAAAGTTTTGCTGAAAAAGTTTTAGTTTGTTTAAAAACTTATGAACTCGACTAGTCTTGACCCGTCGGTAGCCTAAACCCGAACCCGAGTCACCCGAGTATTTAAGCGGAAAATCAAGTATTCTTACACCATCTCTTTCATTTCCACCAACACTTCCCACCCAAACACTCTCATTCTAGAGAGAGAAACTAGAGAGAGAAAGTCTTCAAACTTCAAATCCGAGTCCACAAATCTGTTTGTTGTTATTCTTGGCTAAGGAGATCTATTGTAGCACCATCCTAACCCGAGATCAAGGTGAGTTCATAGCCCCTATTTAAGCTTTTCAAAACTATGGGGTGGAAACATGGTAACTTTACACGTTTGGATAAAATCATTTATGCAAACCCTCTTTAAACTATAAACTTTTGGATTTCTACACACGTGCGGAAATCCACAAGCTTTTTAAGAATCTATAAACTTTGGAAACCTATGAACATGGGGAAAACCCATCAACTTATGGAGATCTAAGAACATTGGAAATCAATGAGTATGGGAAATTCTATGAACATTGACATCATGGGAATGGGAATCATATTCATATCATCATAGTCATTGTGTCAGCATGGAAATCTAGAGATCAAAGCATCATGAGTTGAATTGGACGCGAGAGTCTATTCTACTCTCGGTAGAACTCGCGACCATGAGTGGCATTCTATTCTCGGTGGCACTCGTAACTCATGGGATTTCATACTAGTCTCGGTGAAATCCATAACTCTTGAGGACCTATACTAGTCTCGGTAGGGACCAAGGGAACCCAGGATTCTTTGGGGAGCCTATCCTACTCTCGGTAGAACCTAGCTGAGTCCTGGATGACAAGAACGAGGTAGTCTTGGTTTAAGCCTTGCGTAGGATCAATCAAGTCTTGTGTGATCATTGAGTTTCATCATCATTCATCATCATCATCATTTATTCACCATCATCTTGGATACTAGTAAACAGTGGGATCTTGGTGTTGGTTTATCTAGTAAACTTAGCATGCTCAAATCTATATGTCCTTATTTATGCTTAACTGCTATGTGCTACATGTACCGTTGGGAGACCACAAATCTTTGAGTAATCTTATCACAAACGACTCTAATGGGAGAATAATAAGCCCGCCGAGAGTCCAGGAGAACATTTCATGTTTTACTTACTACAAAAACCTCTTTGGGAAAACCAAGAGACCTTTTCTTACAAACCATCTTAAAACCGGGTATTATATCCAAACATAGTAGTATAAGTTGTAGGAGTGGTGGGTTAGCCGCAGGTACACCCTATATATAAACCCCTACAACCTATACTAGTATGTTTGTGTATAAACTCTTTTTCTTTAAACCTATGAATTCACTCATCTACTTTATGTAGTTGACAGTTTGTTACATGTTTTCAGGAAATAATGCAGCAAGAAATCCCTAGCAAGTTTAGAGGCCTTAGAGTGATGAAGGCTAGTCTAGGAGTTGTTTGGAAACTTGATATTTTGTATTAAAACAGTTTGTTTCATGTTACCTGGATGGTGTAATATTTGACATTTTGGTTATGTTTATGCATTTAGACTTTTATACTATTGTGCTCAACAATCACGACTTAGTCGCCGCGCCTCGATTATTCCGCCATCACGATCGGGGTGTGACAGATTGGTATCAGAGCCAGTGGTTATAGGGAATTAGGAAACCGACCTAGACTATAACCTAGGATCCTTGACTCTAGATAGCTCATGCATCACAATCACATGTCTACACTTATATACGTGCTGCGTGCTTATGTGTTGCATATTAACTGTTAATCTCTTGAGCCATGTCATTCTGTGTTCTTGGTATAATCTATGTCCTCTATTCTTAATCTTTGGCGTGTCATTGATTCTATTTAACGCTCGTTTCTTTTTTCGTTTTGTCAAGAATGCCTCCCAGACGTGCACCCGCCCCCTTGGACTCCGCTGATCTAGCCAACCTTATAGCCCAGCAGATCGCGGCTGTGTTACCAGGCATGGTAACAGCCATCAGCCAGGGGCTGAGGCAAGAAGGAACCTCTGGGGCCAACCAAATTCCAGCTCAGAACGCAAATGAACCAGCAAATAAGCCATACAAGGACTTCATGGCTACCAAACCCACCAGCTTCAGCGGTTCAGAAGGCGCCGTTGGTCTCCTCCAGTGGATCGAAAAGATGGAGGCTGCCTTTGTTATTAGCTCGTGCCCTGAGACACTGAAAGTCACGCACGCGGCAAGCATGTTGTCTAAACGCGCGCTGACCTGGTGGAACAACGAGATAAGAACCCGCGGGCGTGAGGCTGCCTTGGCCATGACCTGGTCGGAATTTGTAGCTTTGGTTACCCGCGAGTTCGTACCTCGCAGTGAGGTGCAGAAACTTGAAGCTGAGTTTTGGGTGCACAGAATGAAGGGCGCTGATCACCAAGGGTACACGGAGCGTTTTCACGAGCTCTCCCTTCTCGTACCACACTTGGTCACCCCTCCCTCCGGGCTATTGAGCTTTACATCAATGGCCTACCTGACACTGTCCGTGGAATCGTTATCGGGGCTGACCCATCAACCCTACAAGCGGCCATTGAACTAGCTGCCCGACTGACCCAGGACCAGGTTAAGACTGGGGTCCTAGCCAAAGGTACGGCAAGGCCGCTGAGGGCTCATCCAAAAAGATCAACCGCATCAAAAAGCGTAAGGCTAGCAGTTACGCGATGGTTACTCCCGCAACCCCAATCAGCTCTGTCGCTCCTGCTCCCACCCCTTCCGGAAGGCCAAAGAGGGAGTACACTGGGGTTCACCCCAAGTGCGGCACTTGCCAATTTCATCACCCTGCCGGAACCCCGTGCTGGAAATGCACGAACTGTGGACGTTTGGGGCACCTAGCGGAACGCTGCAGATTTCAAGGTAATCAACTGGCAATACAGAGCAGCAGTTCCCAACCCAGCAACACTCGAGGCTGTTTCGAGTGTGGAGCCACGGACCACTTCAAGAGCAGGTGTCCTCGTCTTGCAAATCTTCCTCCGGCCCGAGGCCGAGCCTTTACTATTGGCGCTGCTGAAGCTCGCCAAAATCCTGACGTCATTACTGGTACGTTCATCCTTAACAATCTCTGGGTTTCTATTCTATTTGACACGGGTGCAGATAGGAGTTTTATTTCTAGCGAGTTGGTCCCATTGCTTAATCTAGGAACCTCTGTCTTAGACCCCGCTTTCTCTGTCGAAATGGCAAACGGAGAGTCTACCCAAGTGAACAAAATCGTTCGCAATTGCACGCTTACGTTTGATCAGACGTCTCTTAACATTGACCTCATCCCTATGCAATTGGGAAGTTTCGATGTAATTGTTGGGATGGATTGGTTGTCCATCAACCACGCGGAAGTGGTGTGTGCTGAGAAGCTCATTCGCGTTCCTTGTTCTTCTGGCGAGTCCATAATTATTCAAGGAGAAAGATCAGGTAGATGTCTGAAATTAATCTCCTGCTTTAAAGCTCGGCGATGCATTCGAAAGAAGTGTCTCGCCTTCCTAGCTCATGTCTCCATCAAGAAATCTTTGGGGAAGAAGCTCTCTGATGTCCCCGTTGTGCGTGAATTTCCAGACGTTTTTCCTAAAGACTTACCCGGACTACCTCCTAGCCGACAAGTCGAATTCCACATCGAATTAGTTCCCGGTGCAACCCCCGTGGCAAAATCTCCGTATCGTTTGGCTCCGTCAGAAATGCAGGAATTGTCGAGCCAGCTACAGGAACTACTAGACAAGGGTTTTATTCGCCCTAGTTCATCTCCATGGGGAGCTCCAGTCCTCTTCGTCAAGAAGAAGGACGGATCTTTCCGGATGTGCATAGACTATCGTGAGCTTAACAAACTCACGGTCAAGAATCGGTATCCATTACCAAGGATTGACGATCTTTTCGACCAGCTGCAAGGAGCCACTTACTTTTCCAAGATCGACCTACGCTCAGGTTATCACCAAGTACGCGTCATGGAGGACGACATCGCGAAAACCGCTTTCAGAACTCGTTATGGACACTACGAGTTCCTAGTCATGCCTTTTGGTTTGACGAATGCCCCTGCGGTGTTCATGGATCTCATGAATCGCGTTTGTCGTCCATACCTGGACCAGTTTGTTATCGTCTTCATTGACGATATTCTCGTTTATTCCCGCTCTAAAGCCGACCATGAGCTTCATCTCAGGCTTACCTTGGATCTGCTGAGGAAAGAGCAACTCTACGCCAAATTCTCCAAATGCGAATTCTGGCTAAGGGAAGTTCAATTCTTAGGTCACATCATTAACAAGGAAGGCATTCATGTCGACCCTGCCAAGATTGAAGCCATCAAAAATTTGGGGAGCGCCTACAACGCCACCGAAATTCGTTCATTTCTTGGTTTAGCTGGGTACTACCGTCGATTCATCTCGAACTTTTCAAAGATCGTTTTGCCTCTCACAATGTTAACTCAAAAAGGGGAACCGTTCATTTGGAGCCAAGAGCAGGATGAGGCTTTCCAAACATTGAAACATAAACTCTGTCATGCACCAATCCTGTCACTTCCTGAGGGTAACGATGATTTTGTTGTTTATTGCGACGCCTCGAGCCAAGGTCTAGGCTGCGTCTTAATGCAACGCGGTAAGGTCATCGCTTACGCCTCGCGTCAACTCAAGAGTCATGAGAGGAATTATGTCACTCATGACTTGGAATTGGGTGCTGTGGTCTTTGCCTTAAAAATATGGAGACACTACCTATACGGTACGAAATGTGTCATCTTCACCGATCACAAGAGCCTACAACACATCCTCAACCAGAGGGAGCTAAACATGCGACAACGTCGATGGGTTGAACTCCTAAGTGACTACGACTGCGAAATCCGCTACCACCCTGGAAAGGCTAACGTAGTGGCTGACGCGTTAAGTCGCAAGGAAAGGACCCAGTTGCATGCGATCCGTATTCAGTCCAATCTTCCCTCCTTGGTTCTTGAAGCTCAAAAGCAAGCGATTGCTGGTGGTGATCTCAAAAATATGCTATCTTGCGGTGCCGAACGGAAGTTTGAAACCAAGTCTGATGGTATACTTTACTACTTAAATCGCATGTGGATTCCAAACTCTGAACCACTTCGAGAACTCATCCTGAACGAAGCGCACAAATCCAGATACTCTATTCACCCAGGCAGTGATAAAATGTATCAGAATCTCAAGACTCATTTCTGGTGGCCGGGTATGAAGAAAGTCATAGCTTTGTACGTCGGTAGATGTCTAACATGCTCGCGGATCAAGACTGAACATCAGAGACCATCTGGCCTGCTACAGCAACCGATCATACCGCAGTGGAAGTGGGACGAAGTCGCTATGGACTTCATTACCAAACTCCCGCGGACACCCAGCGGTTATGACACGATTTGGGTTATCGTGGATTACTTGACCAAGTCTGCCCATTTTCTCCCTGTCCGCGAGGACTACACTACGGAGAAGCTGGCGCGGATTTACATTCGTGAGATCGTAACCCGTCACGGTGTGCCTAAGGGCATCACGTCAGACCGTGACCCCTCTTTTGCGTCAAGGTTCTGGAAGTCATTTCAGAAAGCCTTTGGGACAAGTGTGAAACTTAGCTCTGCCTATCATCCTGAAACGGACGGACAGAGCGAAAGGACCATACAAACCCTGGAGGATATGCTCAGAGCCTGTATCCTTGAATTCGGTAGTAGCTGGGAGACTCACCTTCCTCTTGCAGAGTTCTCATACAATAACAGCTATCATGCTACCATCAAATGCGCACCATTCGAGGCACTCTATGGCAGGAAATGTCGTTCTCCACTGTGTTGGTCCGAGACCGGAGATTCTCAAATCCTCGGCCCGGAACTGATACAGGAAACCACTGACAGTATCGCCATCATCCAGCAAAGACTTAAGGACGCCCGCTGTCGACACAAGTATTACGCTGACAAACGCCGCAAACCTCTGGAGTTCCAAATAGGCGATCACGTAATGCTCAAAGTTTCCCCCTGGAAGGGCATTGTTCGCTTCGGGAAAAAGGGAAAGTTTGCTCCAAGGTACGTAGGACCTTTCAAGATCATCGAAAAGGTCGGACCCGTAGCCTATCGCTTGGAATTGCCTCCAGAACTCAGCCGTGTTCACAACGTTTTTCATGTGTCGCAACTCAAAAAGTGCCTCGTTGACGAGACCGCTCAAATCCCGATCGACACGGTTCGCATCGACGACAAACTACACTTTGTTGAGGAACCTGTCGAGATCCTAGATCGAGAAGTCAAAAGGACTAAGCGAAGCCGGATACCCATAGTCAAGGTACGTTGGAACAACCATCGTGGACCCGAGTTCACATGGGAGCGAGAGGATAAGATGAAGGAGGAATACCCTCATCTGTTCGCATAGTCATCATCTTTGTAATTCTAGAAATCTTGGAGTCTATGTAATCGTAATCATGTAATCAGGGACCAATATCAATCAATGAAGTATCATGTTGTTCCTATTTGCTTATAAATATTCTCTTATTTGCATAACACCAAGTTTGGCTACCCATGACTCGTGCTGGAAAACACAAGTTGTGCATACTTAATCATGTAAACATTGGGGTAAACTATGTATCATTGAGCCAAAATTTGTCATCATTCTAGCATTCATGAAGCATGGTTGTGTGTGTGTGTGTGGTGTCGTGTCGATTTTTTTCTAGCCGCACACAATGGAGTTTATACATTGATACAAGGTGAACTCGTAATTATAGTCCGGAATATAATTACATCAAGTTCACAGGTGTATACGTGTATAAACAATATGCTATTGTGTAACTATGAGTCGTGAACTCAAGCTTCGTGTAGGGAATTTAATCAATGAATGTTGAAGGAGTGGTGGGTTAGCCGCTGGTACACCCTATACATAAACCCCTTCGGCACAAGTTGATTATGTCTGAAGCGAGACTTGGAATTAGGGACTCATAGTTAGCGTGGCAGCTGTGAGGCGTTAAATTCAAGAATTATTGAGGGAATTATTCATTGGAGATTGAAGGAGTGGTGGGTTAGCCGCTGGTACACCCTATACATAAACCCCTTCAATCCGAAATGAATATGTCTGATGTAAAGCTTGAAGGTGATGCCTTGTAGTGGAAAATAGTGTGTCGTCCTGTGTGTCATTGAACTAATAAGAGTCGAAAGAAACACCCAAGTGGAGTTGAGGGAGTGGTGGGTTAGCCGCTGGTACACCCTATATATAAACCCCTTCAACTTGATTTGGGTGGTATCCAAGACGAAAATTAGGGGTAGTGGCGCATAGTGGTCATCATGGGATCATTTGATCTAAAACATCATTGCATCAACTATACTAAGTTCTAAATTTCGGGACGAAATTCCTCTAAATTGGGGAGGATGTAACGCCCTGAAATTCGATTGGTAAACTAGGATCGTGAAATCATCGGAAACTATAGACTTTGGGATTCTGGACGATAAGTTCGGAACCCATATCATTGGAAAAATCTGCTTTTATCATTTAAAATGTTTATTTTATAAAACGACATTTACGCCTGAAAAATATTAATTTTTATGCTTTCGAAAAATTAAATGTTCTTATTTAAAAAGATTTCAAATAATTATTCGGAAAATGGTTTTATAAAAGTTTTGCTGAAAAAGTTTTAGTTTGTTTAAAAACTTATGAACTCGACTAGTCTTGACCCGTCGGTAGCCTAAACCCGAACCCGAGTCACCCGAGTATTTAAGCGGAAAATCAAGTATTCTTACACCATCTCTTTCATTTCCACCAACACTTCCCACCCAAACACTCTCATTCTAGAGAGAGAAACTAGAGAGAGAAAGTCTTCAAACTTCAAATCCGAGTCCACAAATCTGTTTGTTGTTATTCTTGGCTAAGGAGATCTATTGTAGCACCATCCTAACCCGAGATCAAGGTGAGTTCATAGCCCCTATTTAAGCTTTTCAAAACTATGGGGTGGAAACATGGTAACTTTACACGTTTGGATAAAATCATTTATGCAAACCCTCTTTAAACTATAAACTTTTGGATTTCTACACACGTGCGGAAATCCACAAGCTTTTTAAGAATCTATAAACTTTGGAAACCTATGAACATGGGGAAAACCCATCAACTTATGGAGATCTAAGAACATTGGAAATCAATGAGTATGGGAAATTCTATGAACATTGACATCATGGGAATGGGAATCATATTCATATCATCATAGTCATTGTGTCAGCATGGAAATCTAGAGATCAAAGCATCATGAGTTGAATTGGACGCGAGAGTCTATTCTACTCTCGGTAGAACTCGCGACCATGAGTGGCATTCTATTCTCGGTGGCACTCGTAACTCATGGGATTTCATACTAGTCTCGGTGAAATCCATAACTCTTGAGGACCTATACTAGTCTCGGTAGGGACCAAGGGAACCCAGGATTCTTTGGGGAGCCTATCCTACTCTCGGTAGAACCTAGCTGAGTCCTGGATGACAAGAACGAGGTAGTCTTGGTTTAAGCCTTGCGTAGGATCAATCAAGTCTTGTGTGATCATTGAGTTTCATCATCATTCATCATCATCATCATTTATTCACCATCATCTTGGATACTAGTAAACAGTGGGATCTTGGTGTTGGTTTATCTAGTAAACTTAGCATGCTCAAATCTATATGTCCTTATTTATGCTTAACTGCTATGTGCTACATGTACCGTTGGGAGACCACAAATCTTTGAGTAATCTTATCACAAACGACTCTAATGGGAGAATAATAAGCCCGCCGAGAGTCCAGGAGAACATTTCATGTTTTACTTACTACAAAAACCTCTTTGGGAAAACCAAGAGACCTTTTCTTACAAACCATCTTAAAACCGGGTATTATATCCAAACATAGTAGTATAAGTTGTAGGAGTGGTGGGTTAGCCGCAGGTACACCCTATATATAAACCCCTACAACCTATACTAGTATGTTTGTGTATAAACTCTTTTTCTTTAAACCTATGAATTCACTCATCTACTTTATGTAGTTGACAGTTTGTTACATGTTTTCAGGAAATAATGCAGCAAGAAATCCCTAGCAAGTTTAGAGGCCTTAGAGTGATGAAGGCTAGTCTAGGAGTTGTTTGGAAACTTGATATTTTGTATTAAAACAGTTTGTTTCATGTTACCTGGATGGTGTAATATTTGACATTTTGGTTATGTTTATGCATTTAGACTTTTATACTATTGTGCTCAACAATCACGACTTAGTCGCCGCGCCTCGATTATTCCGCCATCACGATCGGGGTGTGACATAGAATATGTTTAAATAACAAGAAATATGTGTATTAAGATCAAGAAATCGAAGAATATAAGGGTTGGTCAGAAAAGTAAATCTCAAGACTAAAGTTTCGGCTTACCTAGCGATGGAACTGGAAACGGATGCTTGGGAGATTGTAACATCCCGAAATTTCGAAGGTAATATTAATTATATTACTTATTAATAGATGGGAAGTTTACTCGGGTTATCAGGAAATAAATAAAAGAATAGGAGTTGGTATGGGTCGGGCTAGTGTCGGGTAATGGAAGTGGGTTATGGACTTGGGTTAATTGAGATAGGTTAAATGAGAATGGGATTTCAGGGATATAAATACCCCCAAAATCCCAAAATATCTCATTTTCTCACCAAACTCCCTAACACACACTCCTTACACCCTCAAAACACACACATTCTAACCGATCAAGATTCGGAGCCGAGACCCGAGGTTTTGTTGATAGATCTGCGTTGGTAAGGTAAGAACATATCCAACAAAGCTAATATTACTGAAAATGGTTAGGATTGGATGGGTTAAACCGGACCCGAACCCAAACTGCCCAAATCGGACCCCTAAAACGTCGATTTTAGGCCGATTTGATGGTTAGGGTTTGTAGGCGCCGATCATACGATTCCGTGGGTACCAAAATCGAGTTATTTGGCTAAGAAACGAAGGAGTTATGGGCAAACAGATCTGCAGCGCGACAACTTCGCCTGCAAGATCAAGTTCGCCTGATGAACTTCGCCTTCAAGCGTAACTTCGCCTTCAAGCGTAACTTCGCCTTCAAGCGTAACTTCGCCTAAGGTATAACTTCGCCTACGGCCAAGTTCGCCTAAGGTATAACTTCGCCTGAAGCCAAGTTCGCCTAAGGTATAACTTCGCCTGAAGCCAAGTTCGCCTAAGGTTTAACTTCGCCTGAAGCCAAGTTCGCCTAAGGTATAACTTCGCCTGAAGCCAAGTTCGCCTAAGGTTTAACTTCGCCTGAAGCCAAGTTCGCCTAAGGTATAACTTCGCCTGAAGCCAAGTTCGCCTAAGGTATAACTTCGCCTGAAGCCAAGTTCGCCTAAGGTTTAACTTCGCCTGAAGTGAAGTTCGTTTATAAAATAAATTAAAAACCTAATGGAAAATGTGTTAAGGCAGTTATCGAAAATAAAATTTTTCCAAGCTGACCTGGCAGCTTAACCCCAGCCAGGGGCTCTGCCCCTTGGACCCCGCTAGGGGCTGCCGCCCCTAGAACCCCGCTGCCAGGGGCGCTGCCCCCGGACCCCCGTTCGTTGTGGGGCATATAAAGATAGAAACGCAACATAAGTAGTAGTAGCTAATTGATACGTGTAAATATTATACAGTTAGCCGTGCACAGCTCAAGAGGGGAATAACTATTAACGGAGAGCGTAACAGTATTCAGGTGAGTTTCTAGCCCCATTCCTTGTTATGTTTTCGGGGCTGTGTGCATACTCGATGTGTTGTTAATACATTTATCCTAAGTGATAAGTGTATGTCAAATGTGATATGTGTGATAGATATGAATGATTGTTTGTCGGTACGCGAACGATCTTCGGATATTGCGCGTACTGTCAGGTTAAAAATAAAGGTACGAATATTATATATCGTAGATGTATGAATATTCAAATGAATACTTGTCGGGGCGTGAACGATCTTCGGATATTGCACGTAACGACAAGGGGTATGGTTGTTAATGAATGAGGTAAAGAATGCCTAGAGTGTTCTTATGTTATAATGTAAGTATGTGTGTATAGGTACACGAATGGTATGTGATATGTGTGATATGTATGAATGATTGCTTGATGGTACGTGAACGATCTTCGGATATTGTACGTACTGTCAGGTTGTAACGTTATAAATATGGTAAGTATGATATGTATGTTTATGTGTATGAACGTAATAAAGTTAATAAAAGAAGGAAATGACGGTTGTATGGTTGTATAGTCACGAAAAGGGTACCGAGCCCTAATAATACTCGAGGTAGGATGTATGGTTGTATGGTAACGAAGAGGGAATCGAACCCTACTAATATTCGAAAACCAAGGGACCAGACCCTTATAATATCTGTGATGTTAGGGACCAGACCCTTATAATATCTGTGATGTTAGGGACCAGACCCTTATAATATCTGTGATGTTAGGGACCAGACCCTTATAATATCTGTGATGTTAGGGACCAGACCCTTATAATATCTGTGATGTTAGGGACCAGACCCTTATAATATCTGTGATGTTAGGGACCAGACCCTTATAATATCTGTGATGTTAGGGACCAGACCCTTATAATATCTGTGATGTTAGGGACCAGACCCTTATAATATCTGTGATGTTAGGGACCAGACCCTTATAATATCTGTGATGTTAGGGACCAGACCCTTATAATATCTGTGATGATAGGGACCAGACCCTTATAATATCTGTGATGTTAGGGAATCGAACCCTTCTAATATTCGAAAACTAGGGACCAGACCCTTATAATATCTGTGAGGTTATAGGGCGAAAGGCTCTTTAAAACGTATGATTATGAATGTAAAGAAAGTATGTAAGTAAGAAAGAAAGTATGTAAGTAAGAATGAAGATATGAGTACTTATGTGTGTATGAAAGAAAGTTATGAGGTTAAGTACGTATGTATGTAAGAAGGTATAGCATGATATTGTATGATTAACTAGAACTCACTCAGCGTAGCTGACTTTTAGTATGCACGCAGGTGAGCTGATTATAGAGTTAGCATGAGGATGACACACGGCATGGATTGAACGGCTGGCATCTGAAGAAAGAAGTAAAGATGTTTTAAATATAAAGTTTTGTGTTATGGTATCAAAGAAAAGATTTAATGTTTGGTAACAAATGATTGATGTTTTATATTCCGCGAAAAGTTTTAAGAAACTCTGATTTGAAGAACTGTGTTTATGAGTAAATCCGACGCTAAAGTAGGGTCACCGGGTTCGGGGCCTTACAGAGATGGTTAGTGCAGAATTACAGGTTTAGGAAAGGAGTTTGAAGTGTGTTTGTGTGATATTTTTATTCAAGAATTGATACTTATTTATAGGCAAATTCAAGGGAACACAATCCCTTGATTTAGGGGATTGAAATCTTATCATATTGGGTGTAATGATGACAAGGTATGGGGTTTATTATTATTTATTTTAGGGATGGGGGTGATGGTCCTAGGGAGTGGTTATAAAGATTCTGATGGATTTGACGGTACATGCAGGACTGTGGTTGGTGAGAGTAGGTGCGGCTGACAGCTGACATTTCGTGTTACAGTATACTTTTCCTGGTACTGTTGTCAGTGTGCAGTCAAAAGGTAAAAATCTCTGAAACACGCAACTGGTTCTTTCTGGGCGGGGGTAATCCCCTTACATATGAAGAATAGACTAAGTATTTTGTGCGTGTAGCCTCGCGCGTATAGCCTTCTGCGTGAAGGCCATTTCTTTGAACATTGTGGGTCCGGCGGCTCCAGTTGGTCTTCTCGCAAGCGTCCTTGTAACGAATCCTGCGCGTATCACTGCGCAGGCGCCCTTATAAGGAATCCGGCGAGTCCATCTGGCTCGGCTGGAACCAGCGTTCTCAGAGTTTATTAACAGGGTGAACTTTTGGATTTAAGCGAAAAGGTGGTTGGTTTTTGTGCAGACGTTCATGCGTAAAGGGTTTAGTTTTAAGGTGTCCCGCGGGGATTCTTCCCGCAGGTGTCGCTCATAACTCCTTTTTATTTGATGCGGGTAGGTACGTAACCTTCTCGTAGTCAGGGACGTTGAGTTTCATTTGTAGATTCTCCATGAGGTCTTGGTATTTCAACATAGTGATCAGTTATGTTGAAGTCAATTCCATCTTGGAGCTTCAAACAAACTAGCTCTCAATGTTCCCGCCATGCGGGGAGGTTAGTTCCCTTTCCGCATGCGCACAAATGATTTGATTATTGAAGAGGTATGCAACCCATTAGACAGAAACGACATAAAATTAAGTTATCATGAAAACACAACAAAAACCTGTGCGCGTGGCGCATATAACATATGTCCGCGCTGATAATAACATGGCGCGCATCGCATCCGCGCATGGCGCATATAACATATGCTCGCGCTGATAATAACATGGCGCGCATCGCATCCGCGCATGGCGCATATAACATATGCCCGCGCTGATAATAACATGGCGCGCATCGCATCCGCGCATGGCGCATATAACATATGCCCGCGCTGATAATAACATGGCGCGCATAATATTCACAATCACCTAATAATTAGGTTGATTACTTGGTTTATGGGATTGGGAAATTACCGGGTGTCACAATAACCGTAGGTTGGTTTTTAATATATATTAATATAGGGTTAGTATCATTTGAGAAATTCCAAAAAAGTTAAAAACATCTAGGAACTCATAAGAACCCAATATTGTTTTAGTTTTGTTCATATATTAACATTGTTTGATACTAGTTTTAGCATATTTAATATATAAATTTTTTATTACATATATAAATCACATGGTTACATATGTGTAAAATTTATGTAAAAACAAATTTTCATATAAGCAAAAAAAAGTTAAGATACGTGTAAAAACTAATTTTCATAACTGCATTCGTAGATATAGATATAAAAAGTGATAAAACTACACTCAAATAACATTAACATACAAGAAGTTATATAAAAAACATTAGTTTTCAAGAGTTCTTTCAAGTTTTTAAATAATTTATGAGTTTTATAATGATACTCATCCTATAAATATATATATATATATATATATAATTGTTAAATATAAATTAAAATTATAACGAAACGTGTTGTTTTACACGTTAAATCTTTAAGAACTGTTGTTTTACATGTAAAATTTTAATGAGATTTTGTGGTTTTACGTGTAAAATGTCATTTTACATGTAAAATATTAAATTTTTACAAGTAAAATCTTAAATAAGTGTTGTTTTACTTGTAAAATGTTTAATAAGATTTGTTGTTTCACGTGTAAAATGTTAATGAAAAATGTTATTAGAGTAGAAACTCTATAAAATAATACACTTTGGACCACCAAAATTTATTAATTAAAAAAGTTATTAATTAATCAATAAATTAATAATTATTAATTTATATATTAATTAATATTTTATTAATTCATAGTAGAATACTTAGTTTACAAACACCTTTCAAGCTTCCACTTAATTATTGTATACAATGCATGTATATCAAATGAACGGCCCAATTTGAAAGAAACCTTCAATCTCCCACCTTGTTGGTGCATTTTGTAACCGCGCTATGCAATTCCGACTAGTTGGGTGAAGTTGTGGAGGGAGCCAACTTCACGTGTTGGTGAAGTTAGGACAACATCACGTATTGGTGAAGTAAGAAATAACTTCACCTGTTGGTGAAGTTAGAAATAACTTCACCTGTTGGTGAAGTTAGGAATAACTTCACCTTGAGGCCCAAGCCCAAGCCCGCGAAGATATTTATCTATATATATGTGTGTTATGTTTAGGGTAAAAGTGTTGATCAGAAAAGAGAGAGTGGGAGCAGAAAAGTTGTCTAGAGTAAACAGATAGGGAGAGTCTCGTGGGCAGACCCGAGGTAAAGCTCAACTCGGGTCGGCCGTAACATGTTTTCTCTTTCGGTATGTAATGTGTTTTGATTAATATATAAAGCGGTCTGCAGATTTGTTTTATCCCATTCGTGTATTTGTTTGTGTGTAATCGTGTTCTTCGTCTACAACACCATAAGCTAGTCTAGGAGGATTTCGCACTCCTAGACAACGTGCGAATCTCGTATCGATCAAAGACGCCCCGGGGGGGACTTACAAGTGGTATCAGAGCCTTAGGCTCTTATGCTATAGTTCGAGATCTGTGTTTTGGTGTTTACAGGCTGTTTCTGATGTGTTTTTGGCGGAACAGCCGTTTTGGCGAAGTTGTCGCTAAAATTTTAGGGTTTTGGCGAAGTTAACTTTTTTGGCGAAGTTGACTTTTTGGAGAAGTTGACTTTTTGGCGAAGTTGACTTTTTGGCGAAGTTGACAAAAAAAATTCCAAAAAAAAAAGAATTCAAAAAAAAAATAATAATAAAAAAATTGGTGATAATATTTATGTTTGGAGTTTCCCTACGAATGGTCAGGTTTACATGATTTGTGTGAGACCGAAAATGTTGTTCCAACAAAGAGAGACAATTGGTATCTCCTGGTGTTACGTGTGAACAAATACGGGTCAACTATGGATATGTAGTTGAAGTTGCGAATGGGATATTGATTGAAACTGGATATTTACACATATTTGGTTATTTGGGTGTTTCTGGGCCAAGAAATAATTATTGTTCGAGGTTGACCAACTGAAGAAAGTCAAATTTTGTTCGGGTTTTCGTCATTATTGGATCGTGGTCAAAGCATATTATTTATGTTATTTTAAAGGCGTTCGAGTCTTGGATCCTGAAAACGTGGGATAAGAGCATCCGGGATGCTTATTTATTAAAGTGATAATTTTTGAACAAGTTGGATTTAATAGGGAATTAAATTTTTTAAGCTCTCAACCTGAAAACTTGGGATACGAGTATCTGGGATACTTATTTATTAGGGGTGAGCTACTTAAATAATTTCATTCTTGGAAATAATAAGAAAGTCATTTGATCGTTATCCCTTGTGATTGAAGATGCTCCGTTATATATTTATGGTCATGTGTGTTAGAATCTGTCAAGGTGGTTTTGTCATGAAATTGATCACTTGTTGTTGATTAGTTGAAGATTAAACCTTATCTTACTAGCCGAATGGTTGACATGATCGATTAGGCACCGGGATGCAGGTCAAAGATCTCGATCGATATAGTTCGGAGGAGCTTACACTGAAGGGGGGATCTAATATGGAAGACGCCGGGTGATTGGTAGATTTGTGAAGCTTTCAGACACTGCTGGTTGAAGACATGATTGATGTTGCATGTGTATGTGAAGTTCAAGTTTTAAAATCATCAGTTAAGGGGGAGTCTGTTGGTGCATGTTTTGTAACAGATGATCTTTTGTGTTTGTTAGAATTGAGAGCAACGGTCAAGGGGGAGTCTGTTGGTGCATTTTGTGACCGTCGCTATGCAATTCCGACTAGTTGGGTGAAGTTGTGGAGGGAGCCAACTTCACGTGTTGGTGAAGTTAGGAATAACTTCACCTTGAGGCCCAAGCCCAAGCCCGCGAAGATATTTATCTATATATACGTGTGTTATGTTTAGGGTTGAACTGTTGATCAGGAAAGAGAGAGTGAGAGAGGAAAAGTTTTCTAGAGTAAATAGATAGGGAGAGCCTCGTGGGCAGACCCGAGGTAGAGCTCACCTCGGGTCGGCCGTAACATGTTTTCTCTTTCGGTATGTAATGTGTTTTGATTAATATATAAAGCGGTCTGCAGATTCGTTTTATCCCATTCGTGTATTTGTTTGTGTGTAATCGTGTTCTTCGTCTACAACACCATAAGCTAGTCTAGGAGGATTCCGCACTCCTAGACAACGTGCGAATCTCGTATCGATCAAAGACGCCCCGGGGGGATTTACAAGTGGTATCAAGCCTTAGGCTCTTATTATGGTTCGAGATCTGTGTTTTGGTGTTTACAGGCCGTTTCTGATGTATTTTTGGCCGAACAGCCGTTTCGACGAAGTTGTCGATAAAATTTTAGGGTTTTGGCGAAGTTGACATTTTTTTGGCGAAGTTGACTTTTTTTTGGCGAAGTTGACTTTTTGGAGAAGTTGACTTTTTGGCGAAGTTGACTTTTTGGCGAAGTTGACAAAAAATCCAAAAAAAAGAATTCCAAAAAAAAATAAATAATAATAATAATAATAATAATAATAATAATAAAATTGGTGATAATATTTTTATTTGGAGTTTCCGTCCGAATGGTCAGGTTTACACGATTATTGTGAGACCGAAAATGTTGTTCCAACAAAGAGAGACAATTGGTATCTCCTGGTCTTACATGTGAACAAATACGGGTCAACTATGGATATGTAGTTGAAGTTGGGAATGGGATATTGATTGAAACTGGATATTGACACATGTTTGGTTATTTGGGTGTTTCTATGCTAAGAAATAATTATTGTTCGAGGTTGACCAACAGAAGAAAGTCAAATTTTGTTCGGGTTTTCGTCATTATTGGATCGTGGTCAAAGCATATTATTTATGTTATTTTCAAGGCGTTCGAGTCTTGGATCCTGAAAACGTGTGATACGAGCATCCAGGATGCTTATTTATTAAGGTGATAATTTTTGAACAAGTTGGATTTAATAGGGAATTAAATTGTTTAAGCTCTCAACCTAAAAACTTGGGATACGAGTATCTGGGATACTTATTTATTAGGGGTGAGCTACTTAAATAATTTCATTCTCTGAAATAATAAGAAAGTCATTTGATCGTTATCACTGGTGATTGAAGATGCTCCGTTATATATTTATGGTCATGTGTGTTAGATTTTGTCAAGGTGGTTTTGTGATGAAATTGATCACTTGCTGTTGAGTAGTTGAAGATTAAACCTTATCTTACTAGCCGAATGGTTGAGATGATCGATTAGGCATCGGGATGCAGGGCAAAGATCTCGATCGATATAGTTCGAAGGAGCTTTCACTGAATGGGAGATCTGATATGGAAGACGCCGGGTGATTGGTAGATTTGTGAAGCTTTCGGACACGGCTTGTTGAAGACAGGACTGATGTTGCACGTGTATGTGAAATTCAAGTTTGAAAATCATCAGTTAAGGGGGAGTTTGTTGGTGCATGTTTTATAACAGATGATCTTTTGTGTTTGTTAGAATTGAGAGCAACGGTCCAGGGAGAGTCTGTTGGTGCATTTTGTGACCGTCGCTATGCAATTCCGACTAGTTGGGTGAAGTTGTGGAGGGAGCCAACTTCACGTGTTGGTGAAGTTAGGACAACTTCACGTGTTGGTGAAGTTAATACAACTTCACGTGTTGATGAAGTTAGGAATAACTTCACCTGTTGGTGAAGTTAGGAATAACTTCACCTTGAGGCCCAAGCCCAAGCCCGCGAAGATATTTATCTATATATACGTGTGTTATGTTTAGGGTTAAAGTGTTGATCAGGAAAGAGAGAGTGAGAGCAGAAAAGTTTTCTTGAGTAAACAGATAGGGAGAGTCTCGTGGGCAGACCCGAGGTAGAGCTCACCTCAGGTCGGCCGTAACATGTTTTCTCTTTCGGTATGTAATGTGTTTTGATTAATATATAAAGCGGTCTACAGATTCGTTTTATCCCAATCGTGTATTTGTTTGTGTGTAATCGTGTTCTTCGTCTACAACACCATAAGCTAGTATAGGAGGATTCCGCACTCCTAGACAACGTGCGAATCTCGTATCGATCAGAGACGCCCCGGGGGGACTTACACACCTTATTATGCTTCTTGTGTTCAATGTATCACTTTATGGACATTAAAAATATTTTCTATATAAATACAAGATCAAAATAGGTTAACACAAACAAATCATACACACAACATTGCTTCCCATCTTAAAGGTGTGAAAAAAACAACAATAGGTTAACACATTGAACAATTTCTTGTTGAGCTATGAGAAAACAACACCATAAGTTCTTACCATGCTAAGGAAAATTAGAGACGAGATTCAAGAGGAAATTGATTTCAACAAAAAACAAAAGACAATTGAGTCATTTTTCCAGAAACCTTCATAAATCATTCATGTAATATGCTATATATAAGGAATTATTAATTTATATTTTATATGGGGTCTAAAGAAATTATCAAAAATGTATTATCTTATAATTTTAGTGAATTATTAATTTAGCACCATATCCCCGAGTCGGAACCGGCAAAAAATATTATGTTAGAGAGTTTATTAAATAATCGAGTATTAACTTATCGAGTTTCTACTGTATTTATGTAAAATATTACTGTTTACTTGTAAAATCTTAAGTCACTGTTTTTTGACTTGTAAAATGTAAATAAGATTTTTTGTTTTATGTGTAAAATGTTAATGAAAAATGTTATTATACATGTAAAGTATTATTTTTACATGTAAAGTCTAAAAAACTGTTGTTTTACATGTAAAACGTTAATGAGATTTGTTATTCTACGTGTAAAATATTAATTAAAAGTGCTATTTTGCAAGTAAAATCTTTATGAACTGTTGTTTACATGTAAAATGTTAATGAGATTTTTAGTTTTATGTATAAAATGTTAATGAAAAGTGTTAACCCCCCCCCCCAAAGCTGAAAAAAACCTAAACCCGCTAAAAGCTAAACTTAACCCGAAGGCTAAAATAAGTTTAAGGTTTTTTTTATAAGGGGGATGCTAGATATAGATATATATATATATATTGTTTTTTTATATTTTTTAATCAAATTTACGATTTTTTTGAAAGGTTTTTTTTATCGGGGATGCTAGATAAAGATTTTGTTTTTTTTACTTTGTTGTTGTTGTTCACTGGGAATTGGGAACACCCTTCCCAAACCTTGATCAATTCTTCACATTCTTATGGTGCACCCTCAATCACAAACATCACATCAATTTTGTAAGCGAAAAAAAAAAACCTCAAAAAATAATTATAAAACAAAAAGGTAAAAAAACCAAAATGTTTATGTAGCATCCCCGATCCAAAAAAAAACCTTCGAAAAAATCAAAAATATTAATTAAAAAAATATAAAAAAAAACAAAATATATATATATATCTAACATCCCTCGTTTCAAAAAAAAAACCTTCAAAAAAATTGAAAAATAAATTAAAAAATATAAAAAAGGAAAAAATTAAAAAATTATTTCGGATTTAGTTTAGTTTAGTTTAGGTTTTAGGGTTAGGTTTCCGGGTTGAGAAGTAGGTTTTTTTAGGTATGTGAGGAGGAGGGGGCTTTTTATATTTTTTTTAAATTAATTTAAAATTATAAAAAAATAAACACTTTGTTTTTTAACTTTTTTGTTGTTATTGTTGTTGTTGTTGTTCATTGAGGAAGTGGGGAACACCCTTCCCAACTCTTGATCAATTCCTCACATTCATCTGTTGCACACTCATTAACCCACATCACATCAATTTTGTAAGAGAAAAAAAAAAACCAATAAAAATAATAAAATGAAAAAATAAAAAGAATAAAAAAAATAAAAAGAAAAACCTTTGAAAAAATTGAAAAATTAATTTAAAAAAGTATAAAACCAAAAAAAATATCTAGCATCCCTCGTTCCAAAAAAACCTTCAAAAAAATCAAAAAATAAATTAAAAATATAAAAAACACGAAAAAATAAAAAAGTATTTCAGGTTTAGTTTAGTTTAGGTTTTTAGGTTAGGTTTTCCGGGTTGAGGATTATGTTTTTTTATGTAGGTGAGGAGGAGGGGGGCTTTTCTTGTACACGTGCTAATGGAAATATAACAATAAAGGAAAAAATGCATAAATATATTATAAGCGCCACATTGGAGCTCGCATGTAAGGCCCTGTTACCGGCGCCTCACTTTG
Source organism: Bidens hawaiensis (assembly GCF_021521415.1). Taxonomy (NCBI): domain Eukaryota; kingdom Viridiplantae; phylum Streptophyta; class Magnoliopsida; order Asterales; family Asteraceae; genus Bidens; species Bidens hawaiensis. The sequence goes on along the minus strand of NW_027497214.1, from coordinate 75,667 downwards.
GATGTTAGATTTACTCATAAACACAGTTCTAAATATCAGAGTTAGTTAAAACTTTACGCGGAATATAAAACTTCAATCGTAACGTATTACATAACTTTCAAATCTTGTCTTAACAAACATTTATAGTCATTTAAAAACAAAACATAGTCTTTAAAACACCATAACATTTTCTTGGGATGCCAGTATCTTCAATTCCACGCCATGTGTCCTCATCAAACGAGCTGCCTCATCTTACTCACCTACGTGCATACTAAAAGTCAGCTACGCTAAGTGAGTTCTAGTTAATCAATTAACTAAATTTTCATACACATATATGTGCCCGAAGGTACGCATTACATACTTAACATGTTCATCATTCTTCCATATACATTCATAACTAACCTCACATTATAAAGAGTATTACGCCCTACATACCTCGGATATTATTATGTTCCGGTGCCCTACATCCTCGGATATTATTAGGGTCCGGTCTCCCTTCTTTCTCATATATTATTAGGGTACGATACCCTCCATCCTCAGATATTATTAGGGTCTGGTACCCTCCATCCTTGGATTATGGGTAAATTAAGGTTTATATATCATGGGTCATAGGCTTAAGCCCATGGTCTTTCTCCCTTCCTTATTAACCCAAGTCCATTACCCACACTAATTAACCCAACACAAGCCCAACTCATAATAACTCATGTTTTATTTTATTACCCGAAACGAGAAAACGGGATGTTACAAGTCTTCCCTCCTTAAAGAGGTTTCGACCTCGAAACCTAACTATTACATAAACAAATTCGGGTAGAACGTGTGCATCTCTTCCTCAACTTCCCAAGTGGCATCCGATCCCTTACGATGCTTCCATATCACTTTCACTAAGGGTATAACCTTGTGACGAAGTTGTTTTTCCTTGCGGTCCACTATCTCTACAGTCTGTTCAATGTAGTTCAGCTGTTCATCAACTTCAATATCCACCAATGGCACATGAGACATGTCATCAGCTAGACATTTCCTCATATGAGAAACATTAAAGGTTGAATGAATTCCTTCTAACTCCTCGGGTAAATCTAGCTTGTAAGCCACTTCACCCACATGATCCATAATCTTAAACGGTCCAATGTACCTTGGACTCAACTTCCCTCTCTTCCTAAAACAGATAATTCATTTCCAAGGTGAAACCTTGAGCATCACATTGTCACCAACGTTAAACTCAAGTGGTCGTCGGCGCTTATCAACATACGACTTCTATCGGTCTTGAGCAGCTTTCATTCTTGCCTTGATCAGATCGAACCTTGTCGAGGTTTCTTGAACAACTTCTAAACTTCCCATCTCTTTCTGACCAATCTCCCCCCAACATACCGGGGTTCTACATCGTCTACCGTAAAGCATATCAAATGGTGGCATACCAATACTTGAAGGGTATATGTTGTTATATGAGAACTCTGTCAGATGCAGATGATCATGCAACTTCCTCCAAAGTCTAAAACACAAGCACGTAGCATATCCTAAAGGGTTTGGATCGCCCTTTCAGACCGTCCATCTGTTTGAGGATGATACGATGTACTGATGTTCAATCTCGTTCCCATAGCTTCATGGAACTTCTTCCAAAACCTCGAAGTAAAATGAGTATCTCTATCAGATACAATCGACAGTGGCACTCCATGCTTAGTCACAACCTGTTTGATGAACAAACTTGCTAACGTTTCTGACGAGATGGCCTTTCGTATAGGCAGAAAGTGAGCACTTTTGGTCAAACGATCCACTATCACCCAAATGGTATCATGATGCTTAGCTGTATCTCCAAAAGTGCTCACTTTCATGATGCTTAGTTGTATCTCCAAAAGTGCTCAGTTATGAAATCCATGGTGATGGGTTCCCATTTCCATTTAGGTATCTCCAAATGTTGCATCTTTTCATAAGGCTTCTGATGTTCGGCTTTTGACTAGTAAACAAGTTAAGCACTTACTTATATAATTTCCCACATCATTCTTCATACCCGGCCACTAATAGTCTCTCTTCAAGTCTTGGTACATGTTATTGGATCCTGGATGGATCGAATACCTTGACTTATGAGCTTCATCTAAGATTCAACCTCTAAGACCTCCATGATGTGGAATCCACATACGGTCAAATCTAGTCTTAACACCATGCGTGTTTTCCATCAACTAATCCCGCTGACAGAAAATCCTTTCCCTCTTCACTAGCCCTTCATCTACCAGCACCTCTGACTGCACTTTGATGACTTCTTCACAAAGACTTGAATTCATAATCAATTGGTATGACTTCACTGTTGCAATGACTTCTTCATTCTTACGGCTTAGTGCATCGGCGACCACGTTAGCTTTACCAGGGTAGTACTTAATATCGCAGTCGTAATCCTTTATCAATTCTAGCCACCTTCTCTGCCTCATGTCTAATTCTTTCTACTCTAAGAAGTACTTTAAACTTTTATGATCCGTGTAAATAGTACACTTAGTACCATACAGATAATGTCTCCATATCATGAGAGCATGCACTACTGCTGCTAGCTCTATGTCATGCGTCGAATAAGTACTATCTTGGACTTTCAACTGTCTAGACGCATAAGTTATCACTTTTCCTTGTTGCATTAACACGCAACATATCCCACGATGCAAAGCATCGGTACAAACAACCATATCCTCGTCACCATCGGGTAAAGCAAGGATTGGAGCTTACATGAGTCTTCTCTTTAGTTCCTCAAAAGCTTCCTCTTGAAACTTACCCCAACTGAATACTACCTACTTGCGGGTCATACCGATCAACGATGCAGCTATCTTGGAGAAGCCTTCGATGAATCTCCTGTAATAGCCAGCCAACCCTAAAAAGCTTCGTATATCGGTCGGGTTCTGCGGAGTCTTCCAAGTTGTTATTGCCTCAATCTTAGCAAGGTCCACGGTAATCCCTTCAGGATTAATCACGTGACCTAGGAATTGTACTTCTCGTAACCAGAAAGCACACTTCGAAAACTTAGCGTACAACTTTTCTTTCTTCAGAGTCTCCAATACCTCTCTCAGATGCTCAGCATGATCTGACTCGTTCTTTGAATAAATCAATATATCATCAATGAATACGATCACTAACTTATCCAACATAGGCCGACGCACCCTATTCATCATGTCCATAAACGCTGCTGGAGCATTCGTTAGACCGAATGACGTCACGAGGAACTTGTAGTGTCCATACCGTGTCCGAAACGTATTTTTGGGGATGTATGCCTCCTTCACTTTCAGTTGATGGTAGCCTGATTTGAGATCTATTTGTGAGAACCAACTTAAACCTTGCAATTGGTCAAACAGATCTTCAATCCTTGGCAAAGGATATCTATTATTTACCGTAAGCTTGTTCAACTCGTGATAGTCTATGCACATTCTCACACTTCCATCCTTCTTCTTCACGAACAACACCGGTGCGCCCCACGGGGAAGCACTCGGCCTTATAAAACCCTTGTCAAGGAGTTCTTGCAGTTGGGAGATCAATTCTTTCATCTCGGACGGCGCTAGACGGTAAGGTGCTTTCGCGACGGGCTGGGCTCCTAGTATTAAATCTATCTGGAATTCTATCTCTCGCTCCGGTGGCAACCCCGTAAGGTCCTCAGGGAACACTTCTGGATAGTCGCACACAACATGAACATCTTTCACTTTTTTCGTCTCGGCCGTAGCTTTGAAAACATACGCCAGGTAGGCGCCACATCCTCGTCTTAACAACCCTTCGGCTTTTATCATCGAAATGACATTAAGCCCTGAGCTTTCTTTATCACCATAAACCGTCACTGTACCGCCATCTAGGGCTCTTAATCTTATCAATTTCCTCTTACACATTATCTGAGCCTCAAACTCAGATAGCCAATCCATTCCCAAAACCACATCGAACCCTCCTAAGGTCATGACATACAAGGTAACAGGGAACTCATGTCCCTCTAACTCTATCTTACAGTCCTTAATCATTCTCAATATTCTAAGCGAGGTCTCACTCACGGTTTCTACTATAAAAGTTTCAGGCACACGACAACATTTCATCTTTGCTAACTTACTAACTGTCGTAGCTACAAAACTTCTATTCGCACCCAAATCGAACAATAGCGAAGCAGAAATACCATTTACTACAAACGTACCTGTCACAACATCAGGAATCTGTCTGGCTTGTTCCCAAGTTAGCATGTAGGCTCTAGTCCTAGGCCTAGCTTATTCAGTATCCTTCTTGTCATTTCCTCCAGCTCCACCCTCAGTGCATTCCCTTGCAAAATGACCCGTGTTACCGCACTTATAACATACGGATTTTGCATTCCATTCGTTAGCATAGTGCCCCATCTTCCCACACTTATAGTAAGCATTTATATGTAAAATATTAAACTTTTACATGTAAAATCTTACATAAGTTTTGTTTTACTTGTAAAATGTTTAATGAGGTTTGTTGTTTCACGTGTAAAATTTTAATGAAAAATGTTATTATTTGTGTAAAATATTACTTTTTACATGTAGAATCTTAAAGGATTATTGGATTAAATAATCTCACCTTTAATGTGTTGGCCAATAATAATCTCACCTGAGTTATTTCCCTCTGGCAGTCCCACCTTTTCCATGTTTTTTTGTTTTATGATCCCCCGTTAAAAATAACTAACAGGGTTAGTTTTTGGCTGATGTGGCTTGATGAGTTGGCATTTAAAATCCTACATGGCTTTTTCTTTCTTTATAGGCATTTAAAAATCCTACTTACATCACCTTAACCTTGCCGGACCTCCGCCGACGAAAACCCAATGAAGTCACCGGAGGTTTTTCTTTCACCAATTTCAGCTCAGCCGGCAAGAAACAACGTCGGTTTTTCGTCGTCGTTCTCCAACGCTTCCGACGCCTTCATCTTCTTCTCTGTCGTCGTCACTGCGTTGATTCTCGTCTGGACTTTCTCTACTTTCTCAAACTCTCAAACACCCACAACACCAAACTATGAAAGACCTGTTTTCGATCCTAAATCCTCAGTTTTCGTCACGGGTAACATTTGTGTCGGCGGTTTTACTGGTTTAAACCCAAGATCCGACCCGAATTTCTATGACGACCCGACAGTCGGGGTACACTATCAACAACCGGATTAAAAATTGGAATGAAAAGAAAAAAGAATGGTTGAAACAACACCCTTCATTTGGGTCGGGTTCCGAAGACTAGTTCGTTAATGTAATATTTGATGTTTATTATTAACTAGTTCGTTAAGGTTAAGTCTAGTTCGCTAGGGATGTTAGCTAACTAAGACTAGTTCGTTAAAGTTAAGTCTAGTTCGCTAGGGATGTTAGCGAACTAAGACATTATAATGTATTCCCTCCTGATTCGTTAAGGGATGTTAACGAATCAAGGGGTGGTTCGCTATGTTAAATTATGTAACGAAGGGGAAGCTGGTTCGCTAGGGGATGTTAGCGAACCAGGTCGCCTTCTATATATAGTGAACTATTGTTCACTTTAATGTAAGTTTTTGGAGAAAAGTTTTCAAAAGGAATTTTGAGTAATTGCTCTCTCTCAAGCTTCACCTTAACATTATTCGTTTAATCTATTGACAATATATATACATACATAACATTAAATCAAGGTAAACTATGAGCTAGATCTTTAATAGTGGTAATCGGATATTCACAGATCTGAGATCTGTTTATTGTTATCGACTGTTAATTCGGGATCCAACAAGTGGTATGAGAGCTGTTAGTGCTCTTTACACTTGATTTGGTGTTTTAATTGTTATGTTTATTAAGTTTTTCGGTTTTGTTTGGTTTTGAATCAATTTTGATTTGAATTGATTGAATTATGGATAATATGGATTGAGGTTGTGTTGGTTAAGGTATTGGATAGGTGTGGATTAAAGGAATTGAGGTATGGATTGGATTTGTGTGTTTTGGATTTGGATTCGGTTGAAGTCCGAAACAGGGGTGTGTTGTTGGTCAAATTGATTTGGTTTAAGGTGTTAATTGGTTACAAGGTTATGAGTATTGGATTCGGATTTGATTCACGAGTAGATTGGTAGGTTATTTGTACATTTTGGTTGAGTAACGAGGTTGTATTACAAATCTGGTATTGTTGAGTTTCTGGGTTTGATCTTCAAAATTTCTGGAAAAATAGTTTGAAGTTTTGAAGATTTGAAGATGAATGTAATTCGTTATCTTCTTCCTGGTGATTCGCTATATGTTTCTTGGTGATTCGTTATCAACAGTGTTACTTCGCTACCTAGTTCGTTAATCAATTCGTGTGAATTATTGGTTCGTGTTATCTAGTTTGTTAACCAGATTAACCGATTCGTGTGACACGTGTTCTTCTTGGGATTTGTGTCATAACAACCTTTGCCACGTGGCATCAGGTGTCAGAGTTTGTTACAAACGGTTGTAACAACCTGATTCGCTATAGTGTGATTCGCTAATCAACTGTAGCTGATTCGTTATATTAATTCGCTAAGCATTTCTTAGTGATTCGTTACTGATTATCTTTGTGCTTCGCTAAACTAATCGTTTGTGCTTCGTTTGGTCAATTCGTTAAGTTGACTTGTGATTCGCTAAATCTTCATCTCATTCGTTATCTGTTTGTCATTTGGTTGATTCATTAACTTTATTTGTGATTCGTTAAGTTGACTCGTTAGGTTGACTTTTGATTCGCTAAAACACTCATCTCATTCGTTAAGGTACTTCGTTGCTGATCAGTCTTAACTTCGTTAGGAGTTGATTCGCTATAACTGTTCATAGTTCGCTATAACTGTTCATAGTTAGCTATAACTGTTCACTGATTCGTTAAGCTATTTCACTCTTTGATTCATTAAATTCTTAAATTTTCAAAAAATGGCTGGTATGTATGCATTAGCGTCTCAAAACATGTTGATGCAACAGATGTTGCAACTTGATACCGAGATAGGTTCACATTCTAAATGTCTAAGATTGATAAAGTTCAGTGACTTTGCCAAGTGGGAACCTCGGTTTCGTGCACATTTGGGATCTGTTCATCCTGACTGCTCATATTGTCTTGATGAAGTTTATATTGCACCAATGATTGGTGATGATACTATTGGATATACTCCTAAAGTTGTTTCTCAATACTCACAAGAAGAGAAGAAAGCTTTAGAAATCTAGATAAAAGCATATTCTACTTTGACTATGGCATTACCAGAAAATATCTTTCATCAAGTTGGTAGTATCAAGAGATGTGCGTCTTTATTTCAACATCTGCGTATGAGAAGCATGGGAAACACAGCTGAGAGTAAGAAAGTGATGCTCAAGTTTCATTTTCGAAACTTTAATTTATTGAAAGGAGAAACAGTTGAAGAGATGACTACAAGATTTAGTCATTTAATTGCTTAAATGGACAAGATGAAAATGGAAATTTCTGAAAGAGATAAAATTGACACTATTAAAAGTGTGCTTCCAAGTTCCTACACAACATTTCTAATGGTTTTGAAAGAGAATGATTATTTTCTGAATGAAGACTTGACGGCACTTGAATTTCTACAAAAGATCGAAGCTAGAGAATATGATCTTAAGTGTCAAAAATCCTCCAAAGAAAATCAAGATCCAGCTTTCTATGGTGGAAGTATGACTCTTAGTTCAACAATCTCTCCAATCACTGCTTTTCTTACTCATGCGGCAAGTGAAAAAGAATCAACTATGTTTAATGATCCAAAAATTTGTTTTTACTCTGCTGGTAATTCGGGAGGTTCTGAAAATTCAACTAATATCAATCCATTTGCTACACCACCTAGTGTTAATATGAAGGAAGCTGAGCAAAACTTTGCTTTTCTGACGGCTTTTATGTCTTCATATGAAAACTTAGTGAGTAGTAAAATTGCCACAAGTGATTTAACAGATGAGGACTATGATAAGATAGATCCAGATGATCTAGAAATCATGGATTTGAAATGGAACATGGCTATGATCGTTCGTAAAGTTAAAAGATTCATGCAGAGAACTGGAAAAGATCTTCTAGCTTTAAACAAGAAATTGGGTTTTGACAAATTAAAAGTAAAGTGTTATAATTGTCAAGAATTTGGGCATTTCACAAAGGAATGTGACAAATCAAGGAAAGAATACACTGGATCTCGTGGTCAAAGTCAAAATGCTTCTACACCACGAGGAAGTGATGCTGAAAAGAAACCATCTTCTTCTACAACACAAGCAATGTTAGCAGATGGAACTGATTGGTCACAACGGTTACTATGAAATGATGTTCAAGCAAATTTGGCTATGTTTGGGTTACATAAAGATTGTCAAGATGCTACTGGTAGTGAGATATCTTCCGATAATGATTCTGGATCTGATTCTGACGACTCTTGCTACAAGCCTTCTGAATCAATGTTTGCTTGCATGGCCAAGATCAATGAGGTTAGTAATTCTATTTCTACTACTTCATTTGTTAAAGCATCATGTGTTGACTGTGAATCTAACAAATCTAAGTTAGAAGCATTGAAAAATCAAAATGATAATCTTATAAGAGAAATTGCTTCTCTTAAGGATACTTATCGACAATCTCTTGAATCTCAAAGGAGATCTCGAGAAAAGATTGAAGCATTGTCGACAAGTAATCACGATCTCAAAGCCGAGTTATCTGTGAAAATGACCATTAATGACCAAAAGTTTCAGGAAATTTTGAAACATCGTTCTAAGATAACTGAGCTTGAGAATGAGGTTCTTGAATTGAAGAACAAATTGGGAAAATTTAGGAATTCATCTTTTCTGTTGAATGAAATTATTGAAGTATCTGGAAAACAAAAAGATTCTAAGAAAGGTATTGGTTTTGTTGAAATTCCACCACCTTTTCATAATGATTATAAAATTAATCCTTTTGCAAGAAAAGAAGAGGATTTGATTCAAAAAGAATCTGTGATTTCTGAAACACCTAAATTGGTTAAACCTGACATTGTCAAACCCAAAGTTGCTCCTCAAAAACCTCATGTGGAAAGTAAAAAGGTCTTTGTTGAAAATGTTGATAAAGTGATTATTGAAGATGTGTTTGAACCTGAGATAATACACAAGAATAAGAACATTCCTAGTTCTAATCATATTCTTTGCGAACCTCAAGAGTTTGAGGAAGCTGTGTATGGTTCATTCAAATCTCAAATGAACAAGGAAGAAACTGTGAAAACCAAACCAGTGAGGACAAAGAAGTCAGTTAAACCAAAGATTTCTGACGAGGACTTAATGCGTTTCATTAATCCTCAGAGTTCTAAGTCTTCTTCGGCTAGAGTTTTTAAGTTAAAGGGAATGGATACGATGTTCACTGAAAAAGATATTCCAATAAGTATTATCAAACCTGAACTTATTGAGAGTGTTTTTGTCAATGAAACTTCAAAAATTCAAGAACTTGAACGTGTGTATGCACAAACAAAAACATCAGTTCAAACTGATCCATTGACTAAGGCAAAACAATTTTTAAAACAAGCTAAGAAGATTAACTTTGTGAAGTCAACTGGGACAGATACACTAAAAAGCTTTTCGAACTGTTCTAATTTAGATTTTTATTTAAAGAAGAAATCTGAATTATCTGATGAGTTTGCTAAGAGCATGACTAAAAATGTGAGTCATCATCAACCATCTGCATCATTTATTCCAATTACTTCTAAACATCATCATGTAGACATGCGAACTTGTTTTTTATGCGGTCAACAAGGTCATGTTGTGAGGAATTGTAGTCAGCAGAACTATCAGAATCTTCATCCTTTTATCAAGGACAAATCTAAGCCAATTCCATTGGTCAAGGAGATCCTGAAACGACCTGTGTCGTATGCTGATGATACTCATATTTTGTTCTCTGATGTGAATCCTCGGAAGGTTCTTCATGTCAATGAGACACACGGTCAAGTGAAACCAAAATTCATTCCAACTGAACCTATAAGTCAAAACAAGAATTCAAACATTGTTCAGGAAGCTTACTTAAGACGAAAGTCTAGGAAGTCGGTAACTTATTCACAAGTGGCTGAACAACAATTGAAATCAGTTAAAGTTAATGATCAAAGAGAAAACCAAAAGGTGCCCAAGACTGAGGCCTGGGCTGCCTTTTTGAACTAATCACTTTTGTTTGTGTGTAGGGTTCATCCAAGACCATTTCTGGTGAAAACTGGATCATGGATAGCGGATGTTCTCGTCATATCACTGGGAATCTCGACCTATTAACCAACGTAAGAAATATTCAAGGGGGTTATGTAGCGTTTGCTGGGAATTCTGGGGGCATGATCACACAAGAGGGTGAAGTTTCAAATGGTCACATTACGTTTGAGAAAGTGAATTATTGCGACAAGGTTGATCATAATTTATTGAGTGTATCGCAGATTTGTGATAAAAAATACACTACGATATTTACTGACAAAGAATGTCTTATCTTGAAACCGGGTTATGTTATCCCTGAGGACATGGTTGTCATGCGATCACCACGATCAAATGATAGTTATGTTCTTAAATATGAGATCTAAGGTATCCACATCGATCGAAACATGTTTTGTCTCGAAAGCAACCCAGAAAGACTCGATTCTATGGCATCGTAGAATGGGTCACATACATGTCAGAAAGATGAATTTTTTAATGGCAATGACTTAGTTGAGGGTGTCTCGTTAAGGAATTTTAAGTTATCTGATCATTGCGTTGCATGCAAAAAGGGCAAGCAGAAGAAGAAGACACATTCCTCTAAATTATTGAATTCCATTGATACTCCTCTTGAACGACTTCATATGGATTTGTTTGGACCAGTGAATCGTGCGAGTATTTCTGGAGACTCGTATTGTCTTGTAGTGACAGATGATTATTCAAGATATTCATGGGTGTTAATTATGAGTTCAAAAGATCAAACACCGGTTTTGGTACAAAATCTTATTACTAAGATCGAATCACTGTATAAACAAAAGGTGAGGAGAATCCGTAGTGATAATGGTACTGAATTTAAAAACACTATATTGGATTTCTTTTGTATTCAAAAGGGAATTCACCGAGAATATAGTGCACCTTATGTACCTCAACAAAATGGTGTTGCTGAAAGGAAAAATAGAACTCTGATTGAAGCTGCACACACAATGCTCGCTGATTCAAAGCTTCCTATCCAATTTTGGAATGAGGCAGTGAGTACAGCTTGTTATACGCTTAATCGAGTTCTAACAGTGAAACGACTCAAGAAGACAAGCTACGAGATCTTAAATAATAGAAAACCTAATTTAAAGTACCTAGAACCATTTGGGTGTCCGTGTACAATGTTGAAGAAGGATTCGGGTAAATTTGAAGAAAAAGCTATCGAAGGGTATTTCTTGGGATATGCATCTCCAAAGAAAAGGGTTTTTAATTTCACATCTGGTTGTGTTGAAGAATGGTACCATGTGGACTGTCAAAAGTACACAACTCCTCCTCAAGGGAAAGGTCCAGACTGGATGTTTGACTACGATAGTTTATTTAATTCTTTTACTCCTTCGACTGAACACATCGATGAAGATCTGGTTCGAGCATACTTTGAAGATCATTTGACCATTCCAAGATCTTCAAGTTCTAATGAAGTTGAAGCTCAACCAGATGCTCCAACTGAAGAATCTCAAGTTGTTTCTCCAGTTGCTATTGATAATGTTTCTACTTCTTCTGATGATGATCAAACTGAAATTCAAGTTATTGATCTTGACAGTGATAATGTTTCATCTCCCGAGTTGGGTGAACATTACACTAACTTATTTGATAATGTTGTTGTTCCTGAGAATCCCACTCTTCGGATTCATGGATATCATCCACAGGAAAATATCATTGGAGAACTTGATGTGGGCGTTCATACACGTTATCAAGTTGCTTCGTCAAGTGATAATAACATATTGTGTGCTTACACTAACTTACATTCTTCGGGAATTGTGAATATTGCTAAATTCAATTGCTTTCTATCTCAAGTTGAGCCAACGACAGCTCGTAAGGCACTTGAAGATCCTTCTTGGATAGAAGCTATGCAAGAATAATTACAGCAGTTTGTACGTTTGGGTGTTTGGGATTTAATAGACAAACCTGCTAGAGTCAAGAAAGCCATTCCGACTAAGTGGGTATTTAAGTGTAAGAAGGATGATCGAGGGGTGATTTTCAGAAACAAAGCACGTCTAGTGGTGCAGGGTTTTCATCAGCAAGAGGGTATTGATTACATAGAGGTATATGCTCCAGTTGCAAGATTAGAGTCGATTCGAATCTTCCTGGCTTATGCAGCTTATAAGAATATCAAGGTCTATCAAATGGATGTTAAAAGTGCTTTTCTCAATGGTGAATTACACGAGGAAGTGTTTGTCCAACAACCACCTGGTTTTGAAGATCCTGATTATCCATACCGTGTTTACCGATTAAACAAGGCCCTGTATGGTCTACATCAAGCCCCGAGAGCTTGGTATGGCACGCTCGCCGACCATCTGACTGATAATGGCTTCAAACGAGGAACTGTTGACTACACTTTATTTCATAAAACTGTTGGTGACGATCTTCTTCTAGTCCAGATTTATGTTGACGATATTATTTTTGGGTCTACAAACGACACATTGTGTAAGGAGTTCGAGAAGTCCATGCAAACAAAGTTCGAGATGAGCTCGATGGGAGAGATGAATTTCTTTTTAGGGTTGCAGGTTCACCAGTCTGCTCATGGAATTTTTATTCACCAGACTAAATATGTGAACGACGTCTTGAGCAGATTCAAGATTTCTGCCAGAAAAATCCCTTCAACTCCTCTTCCAGTAAAACACAATTTATCACCGGATGAATTGGAGGATTCCGTTGATCCTACCCTCTATCGTGCCATGATTGGTTCTTTAATGTATTTAACGGCTTCTCGCCCTGATATTATGTTTGCTGTTTGTCTTTGTGCTAGGTATCAAGCAAGTCCACGAGTGACTCACCTAGCTGCAGTCAAGAGAATTCTTCAGTATTTGAGGGGAAATCCAGACATCGGGTTGTGGTACCCCAAGGATGATACTTTCGTTCTTACTGCCTACTCAGACTCAGATTATGGAGGATGCAAGATCAACTTCAAATCAACGACTTCAGGATTTCAATTTTTAGGAAACAGGCTTGTTTCCTGGCAGTGTAAGAAGCAAACAACGGTCTCCACTTCAACCGCCGAAGCTGAGTATGTTGCAGCCTCGAGTTGCTGTTCCCAGGTTTTGTGGTTACAACAACATCTTCGCGACTACGGTTTGAAGTTTCTTACTACTCCTATTTTGATTGATAATTCTGCTGCTATTAGTATCACCAAGAATCCCGTACAACGTTCTAAAACGAAACATATCGATATTCGATATCATTTTATACGGAATTTCTATGTAAAAGTAATTAATCGATCTTGAGAAAGTACATACTGATTTTCAGAAAGCCGATATGTTTACTAAAGCTTTTGACAAAACGCGTTTTTAAATTTTTGCTTGATTTAAACGGATTGAAGACCCCTCGCTGATATCCTTAAACAAGGATGACTATCTTTATTTTCTGTGATATCTTTCTTTTAAATTTTATTTTGGTTTTAGGGGTGAAAATCTAGAAAATACAAAAAGGGTGTGTTTTCGTTTGTTTAGATAAAAATCCAAAAACATTAAAAAAATTTCAAAATTTAGAAAAAATTGTGATTTTTGTTCTTTAATGTTTTTCTCTTCAAATATTTAGAAAAACCAAAAACATTTTAAAATTTTGAAAAAAAAAATGTGACTAATGTTTTGTACAGAAAAATCCGAAAATCCAAAAAGATTGTGAAAGTGATTTTGTTTATAAAATTTTTTTTGAAAAAGAAAAAAAATATTGTGTTTTTAAAGTTTGTACAGAGAAAAACCAAAAAGATTTTTGTAGACGTTTTTAGATTATTTTCTCGCTGAAAATTACGTCGGTTATTTAAGTTTGTGAAGCATGCTTGCATGTCTTGGTCCTATGATTCACTTGTGAATTGACGGTTAGCCATTTATTTATAAACTTAAGTTAACTGGGGCGATTAAATTTATCTTTTCCTTATTTTATGCTCCTCAAAATTTTGAGTTTTTGAAGCAAAAAGATAACATGATAGTACATTGATTACCTTGACCCCAAATTCAGCAAAAAGTAAGCTTAAAAGACTGTGTGTTTAATTGCATTGGTGCATTGGTAGGTCTTAAAACAACCCAGTAGAGTAAAGTATGTGATATAAACATAAAGAAACGCCAAATTGAAAGGGGTGTTAGTCTCTAGCAAAAGTCTCGGTGAGGATGGCAGAAATGTAATAACCAGTCATACTCAAGCCTTATATTTGTTGATCACCCAAAAATAAAATAAAGCAAATAACAAGCGTTAAGATTCTGGACACTGTGAGTTTTTATGCGGCTTAACCATCTGGGTATTCATAAGCATGAATATTTCACTCGCCTTCGAGAGCAAACCCAAAGTCATTAAACTTGATCACTGCTGTACTTCGTACAATTTTAATTACTGACTTGATCAAAATCCGCTGTTAGTCATACAATTGTTCCTCCCTTGCGTGCTTCATAATACCATTAAGAAACGGACCCCAGGAGATACAATGTATGTAAGCCGACAGATGGACTCGTGCATACTCACTCACAGTAAAGGAAACTTGATGCATTGCTCAAAATTTCAAAATAGGTATCAAAATTTTGATCAACAATATAATGGTTTAAGTCAAGTTGGGGTGATTTGGCAAAAATCAAATTAAGCTTGAACCGAGATTAGTGGCTGATAGTTTCTGATATTCTGTGCTTTAAATGAACTATTTAATCATATCGCAAAAATACTTGAATGTGTGTTATTAGATTTATGTGGATAACAATACCAATGACCGACTTATCGCCAGTTATAATATCGCTGAAATATAAAACTGTGATGGAAGGGCAATTTGGTCAATATGATTCTCTGCTCAAACTTAACAAAAATACAAAAATATGTACTGTTTTTGATAAAATCATTGAAAAACACAAAAAGATTGTCTATTTTTTAGCGGAACGGATATATATATTTTTTAATACATTCTTTAAATTTTTGCAAAATACTAAAAATATTTTCGTCTTCTTTGTACAAAATACTTAAATAATTATAAGTTATGTTTCGGAAATCTGAAACATTCTTAACGTATTTGGTTGTCGGGATAAAAGGGTTTCTCGATAACCTAATTTATTTATTTATTTAATTCTTTAACTAATTCATTTAATTAATTCATTTAATTATTTAATTTAAAATTAAATAAAAGAGTTTATTTCGTTAAAATCCAATTCGTTATTTATGGATAACGAACTAGGTGATTCTTTAGCAAACTAGCTTCTGGTTCGCTAACCTAATTCGCTTCCGCACTCTGTAACGAATCATCCCTTCGTTATGTATATTTAACGAATCGCGTCACGAATCAAGACTTGATTCGCTACTTTAATTTAACGAATCAAGTAGCGATTCGCCAACATAAGGTAACGAATTGAGTTAGCGAATGGGCAAATTCGTTAACTTTAATTTAAACGAATCGTCTGATTCGTCCAAGTTGTACCTTGGGTTGCATGCTATGTTATATAAGACAAGAAAATGAACAGGCGTTCACTGTTCGCCTTCTTCCTTCATCTTTAAGAAACCCTGTTCAAATTTTCTCTGAAATCTCGACTTTCTTGTTTGGATATTTCAAAGATATATTTGGGTATCTAAGGTATAGCCGATCCTGGCGATATAATTTTTGTCAAAAATGGCTAAGAGTTGATAGTTAAATTATAAACTTTTAAGAGTTTAAGGGTTTCCGAAGTTTTGAAACCTATTTGTGTATAATTTATGTTAATAACTGTATGTTTTTTATGTCATTGTGATCGGAATCATATTCCGATACCCTTAGTGGGCTTATGACTCTGACCTTAAAGTATGTATAGTCAAGTGGGAAAAGGGTGTCCAGTATTACGAGAGGATAAAGGATGTTTTAACTCTACCGCGTTGGGATGTGCGTACCCTCGCGAGACGTCCATTTATCAATCGTGGGGGTCACCGAACGGCTGAGTGGTTTCATCAACACTTACTGTTCGAGGTCAATCATGGCTTCAAATTCTTCAAGCCCCAGGTCCCAAGACGTAAGCGCATTGATGAGATTGATCCAAGGACCGGCTGGAAGAAACTTGTCTTGAAAGTGAAGCCGCCAAAGACAATGAAAAAGGTTCCTGTGAAGACAATGCCTCAAGATATTTATCTGTCTTTCAACCGTTGGTACTATGACAATCGTACTGGCGAGGCCGTTATTGTTCGTGGTCGAGGATTGCAGACCAAGCTCATCAAGATAATCGACCCGATGTGGTTGGTTAATTTATAGAGACAGACAACGACGTGCTACACAGGAAGCAGATTTTGTTTGAACGCCAAGAAGATTACGACCTGGCTATGCAATTTCGACGAGTCGTTCATGTGTGTCACGAACATGGAATTCATAGTTGCAGAGACTGGCAGTCCAAGCGCTTCAAATAAGTTAAACACAAAGAGCTCAAGACGATGGGGTGTCTGTTAGTGCACGGTTTTGCGTCTAGAGTCTTTGTATTTATCGTTAATGTTTTATTTATTAATTAATGTAATATTTAATGTTTATTATTAACTAGTTCGTTAAGGTTAAGTCTAGTTCGCTATGGATGTTAGCTAACTAAGACTAGTTCGTTAAAGTTAAGTCTAGTTCGCTAGGGATGTTAGCGAACTAAGACATTATAATGTATTCCTTCCTGATTCGTTAGGGGATGTTAACGAATCAGGGGGGTGGTTCGCTATGTTAAATTATGTAACGAAGGGGAAGCTGGTTCGCTAGGGGATGTTAGCGAACCAGGTCGCCTTCTATATATAGTGAACTACTGTTCACTTTAATGTAAGTTTTTGGAGAAAAGTTTTCAAAAGGAATTTTGAGTAATTGCTCTCTCTCAAGCTTCACCTTAACATTATTCGTTTAATCTATTGACAATATATATACATACATAACATTAAATCAAGGTAAACTATGAGCTAGATCTTTAATTATGGTAATCGGATATTCACAGATCTGAGATATGTTTATTGTTATCGACTATTAATCCGGGATCCAACATTTAGGGGTTAAATGGGTGAGGGATTCCAATTAATTTGCCCAAGAATACAAAAAAAACATGTAGGATTTTTAAATGCCAACTCATCAAGCCACATCCGCCAAAAACTAACCCGTTATTTATTTTTAACGGGGGGTCATAAAACAAAAAACATTAAAAAGGTGGGACTGCCAGAGGAAAATAACTCAGGTGGGATTATTATTGGCCAACACATTAAAGGTGGGATTATTTTAATCCAATAATCCAATCTTAAATAAATGTTGTTAATTTACTTGTAAAATGTTAATAAGATTTGTTATTTTACGTGCAAAATGTAAATGAAAAATGTTACTTACATATAAAATATTAATTTTTACATGTAAAATCTTAAAAAACTGTTGTTTTACACGTAAAACGTGAATGAGATTTGTTGTTTTACGTGTAAAATATTAATTAAAAGTGTTATTTTACATGTAAAATCTTTATGAACTGTTGTTTACATGTAAAACGTTAATGAGATTTGTTGTTTTACGTGTAAAATGTTAATGAAAAGTGTTAACCCCCCCCCCCCCAACACACACGCACGCATACACAAAGCTAAAAAAACCCGAAGGCTAAACTAAGTTTGAGGTTTTTTTTTAGAACGGAGATGCGAGATATATTTTTTTTTTGTTTTTTTTTTACTTCTTATATTTTTATTGTTTTTTTATGTTTTTTTATATTTTTCTAATCAAATGAGGGAGGGCTTCTTTCTTATACACGTGACAATGGAAATATAGCAAGAAAGGAAAAATGCATAAATATATTATAACCAGCTCGCATTTTCTTGTACATGCGTAAAATCATAACGTGAAAATGTTCATGTACATTAAATTTCGTAAGATAACCGTAGGTTGATTTATAATATATATATATATAATTTTTAAATATATAATAAAATTATAACGAAACGTTTTGTTTTACACGTTAAATCTTTAAGAACTTTTGTTTTACAGGTAAAATTTTAATGAAATTTGTTGTTTTACGTGTAAAATGTTAATGAAAAATTCATGTACATTAAATTTCGTAATATAACCATAGGTTGGTTTTTAATATATATATATATATAATTGTTAAATATACAATAAAATTATAACGAAACGTGTTGTTTTACACGTTAAATCTTTAAGAAATGTTGTTTTACAGGTAAAATTTTAATGAGACTTATTGTTTTACGTGTAAAATGTTAATGAAAAATGTCATTTTACATATAAAATATTAAATTTTTACATGTAAAATGTAAGGCCCCATTTGGTGCCTCACTTTGGACGGTGGATTTACTCATAAACACAGTTTTAAATATCATAGTTAATTAAAACTTTCGCGGAATATAAAACTTCCAATAAACATTTCACATAATTTCAAGAACTTGTCTTAAACAAACATCTTTTGTCTTTCCTAATAAAACATCATTCATAAATACATCATAAGTCTTCGGATGCCAGCTTCTTATTTTTCTACCATGTGTCCCCATTAAGTCATCTGCCTCATCCTATTCACCTGCGTGCATACTAAAAGTCAGCTACGCTGAGTGAGTTCTAGTTAATCATGTAACATACATTGATACACATACTTTCATATATGTATCCGAAGATACATATTCAATACTTTACCTTTTAGGTTTTTCCTTACATTCATACGTACATACATATATTCATACATTCTTTCATATCATCAAACAATCATACTTTCATACCATCTATTTTGTCTCAGATATTTTTAGGGTCTGGTCCCTTCTGTCTTAGATATTTTTAGGGTTTGGTCCCTTCTGTCTCAAATATTGTTAGGGTCTGGTCCCTTCTGTCTCATATATTGTTAGGGTCTGGTCCCTTCTGTCTCAAATATTAATAGGATCTGGTCCCTTCGGTTTCAGATATTATTAGGGTCTGGTCCCTTCTATCAATTCACTCTCTCATACTCTTCCATACATACTCATCCTTACATACTCATTGTGTACATACTCATTCCATAAATACTACATTTGTCTTCCTTGGCAATATGTGCAATATCCGAAGATCGTTCACGTATTGACAAGCATTCATTCATAACATCAATAATTATAATTACATGTCACTTTCCTTGACAATGCGTGCAATATCCAAAGATCATTCACGTAATGACAAGCATTCATTCATAACATTATTAAGTATAATTATCACATCTATTATATGGCATACACTTACCACTTAAGGTAAGTGTATTAACATTCACGTTGAGTATGCACACATCCCCGAAAACATAACAAGGAAATGGGGCTAGAAACTCACCTGGGTCCTGCTTCTATCAGAATTGATTGTAACACATTTCTTCAGTTGGGCACAGCTAACTTTGAGGATTGCGTCTGAAATTACTCGATTAGACCAAAACTATATCAAACGAACGTGGAATTGAGTGATTCAAGAGGCCACAGAACCATCTTTCCAAGATCTACCAGCTTCGCCCACTTCCGCCACCGGAATCCGCTACTACAGTTGCCGGTAAACTGAAACAGTTGCCGGGGAAAACTCCATTTTTGCTATTACGGTTTTGCTGGTAAAAACCAGACTTCTCGAAATCTGATCGAAGATCAGATTGGTGTAACTCTTCATTTATATGCCATGAACACTCAGTTAAAAATTGAAACCGATCCGACGGTTAGATCTACGGGAATCGCCGTGTCTTTGTAGAGTATTTTCTCAAAAACGGGAATTGGAGAAGTGTGTGTTTTTGAAGGTGTAGGCTATGGTGTAGAGATGGATAGAAATGAAAAGAATTAGGGTTTAAGGGGTATTTATACTCCCTTAAGCCCATGGACCTTAGGCCCATCTTTCATTTTTAGTCCATATTTAATTACATCTTTAAAGACCACTTAACCTTCCATCTTTATTATTTTATTATTTCGTCTAATAACTCAAGTAAACTTTTCCATCATAATTAAATAATATATTAAATATCATTTTTAGAAATTTTGGGGATGTTACATATACCTTCCTTAAAAGAGGTTCCGTCCTCGAAACCTGCTTAGTCCTTGTAAAAGGAATACTTCCGATGATGAGCCTTAGGTCCATGGGCTAAAGGATATATAAACCCCTTAAACCTCCCTAAAACCCTACAACCCCCATTCTTATCCTCTAGGCTCCCTACACACTCAAAAACACACACCAACACTCCTCTAACCTTATGACTTATATCCGAATCCAAATAAAGCAGGATTTGCATTAGATCTTAATTATACAAGAAAGAAGCAAGTCCAAGGTCACGTGTTGAAGCTAACCCGTAGCCCTAAGTGAACCTAAAAGGTACGTTTTAGGTTGAAGATTACGTTTTTAGAGTCTGTTTGCCCTAAGGGTTGATATGAAGGCAAATCAGGCATTCTTATGTAATAAAAGTGTGAACTTGATGTTAAAAATGGGTTTGAAATCAATAAAGTGTAAGGTCCAGGTCCCGGTGCCCTACTTTGGCGTTGGATTTACTCATAAACACAGTTCTAGATAACATGGTTAATTAAAAATTTTCGCGGAATAAATAAAACTTCAATAATTCATTACAAAAAATTTAAACTTGTCTTTAAAAACATAATAAAGCATCTTATTAAACATCATGACAAATATTTTAGCAGATGCCAGCTTCTTCAGATCCTGCCATGTGTCTCCCTCAAGCTAGCTATCTCACAGTCTACTAACCTGCGTGCATACCAAAGTCAGCTACGCTGAGTGAGTTCTAGTTAACACAGGTAACATACAATACATACTTACGCATACATATTCGAAGATACACATTACCCACTTAACCTGTTTATCGTCATTTCATACATACATACATTCTTTGATACTTTCTTTCTTTATCATACCCATTACGTTCATAACTAACCTTACGTTATAAAAAGCATTTCGCCCTACATACCTCGGATATTATTAGGGTCCGGCACCCTTCATCCTCGGATATTATTAGGGTCCGGTGTCCTTCATCCTCAGATATTATTAGGGTCTGGTGCCCTTCATCCTCGGATATTATTAGGGTCCAGTGCCCTTCATCCTCGGATATTATTAGGGTCTGGTGCCCTTTGTTCCATACAACCATACCATACCAATACACTTTATTTTCATGATTTCATACATACTCATACTTTCATATATCATTCAAACATTATATCATATTATGCTACACATTACCTTCCCTGGCGATACGTGCAATATCCGAAGATCGTTCACGCAACGACAAGCATTCGTTCATACATAATAACTATCACATCAATAATTATAACATACACTTACCACCTAAGGTAAGTGTATTAACATTCACATTGATTATGCACACAGCCCCGAAAACATAACAAGGAAATGGGGCTAGAAACTCACTTATAAGCGATTCCTATATGAATTTACGGTTATGCCCTTCTTGAGCTATGCACGGCTAAATATGTATCAATTAACAAGTATCACTTAAATACTCCTAATAATATTATACTTCCCGTTTTATAAATGTTACCGTTCCTTATTAATTAATTACTTATCTTTATATATCATATAAGTCCATATCTATCGTTTACGTACGTATACGCTGTTTATCTTTCGTTTATTTGGAAAAATCATTTTAACGTGTAAGTCTTTATTGGCGTGTAAGTCATCCGGCGTATAAGTCGTCTAGCGCGTAAGTCTTTCATATACGTATTATATATACATATACGGGCATACATACATATACGTCCATACATACATATACGTTTTATATATATATATACACACACACACACACGGTACATACATACATACATGGTTCATGCATACATATACGCTACATATATACATTTACGCTACATACATACACGTTACATATATATATACGTGGTATACACATACATATACGTTGCATAAATACACGTTACATACATATATGTTATATACATACTTTTACGGTCTCTTCTATTTATGTGTTGCTTAGACTTATTCGGCGTATATACCTATACGCATACATACTTATACGGATACACACACTTATACTCTAACATCATATGCATCCAAACATATGCGCCCGTATAACCCGTTTTCTTCCAACAACTTGTTTATGTTCAAGTATACATTTTTCTCACATAATAAGGTCCGATTTACTAACCCACCAAGTTTCATGTAAAACCGACTTTGTTTACCCGTCCTTTTCACAACCCGAACACTACTCGTTTTACCTTAAACGAACCAACTAACCCGTTTACTCGCAAGTTCATTACTTTATCAATAATCGTGGCCCGTTCTATCATCCTACCAATTTTCATGCAAATCCGTACACGAAAAGTAAACATTTTTAACGAAAACGTACCATTGAGGTTTATCTTAAAATTACTCGAATAGACCAAAACCATATCAAACGAACTCAGAATTGAGTGATTCAAGCGGGCACGGAACCGTCTCTCCCCGATCTACAAACCCATCAGCTCGCCTGGATCCAACCAGATGTACTTTTTCTGTTATAACTAGGAAAGTTATATCTAAGAAAGAAGAGTGCATGATCTCGCGAATTACTTTTGTATCAATTCAGAAATCATATGTAAGAACTATAACATTTCGTAATTTATTGGAAAATCCACTTTGGTTCTCTATCAACCAATAATGTGGGACCATTAACATGGTCAAAGCTAAATTGTTTGAAATCCAGACGCAGCATGGTATTCTTGCTACCACTATATTAATTTAGAGATGGTTTCAAAATAAATATTTTATCAATATAAAACACTCATATCGATAAAATGATTTGAACTACTTATTGGGGTTTTTTAGCCAATGCTGAATCGATGACCTATTTATTGTGTATAAAGTAAGAAAAACTTCTTGGATTAAAAAAAAAGTAAACAACTTTGCTGACAATTACATATTTTTTGTTTGGTTAGAAGAGTCCTCCGAATATTTTGATCTTGGATTAGTGATTCCTTTTGATATTTTGATTTCATTTTGGAATATGACAAAAGAATAGAGGATGCTTTGCCGAAAAATGTAAGGCCCCGATCCCGGTGCCCAACTTTGGACGTTGGATTTACTCATAAACACAGTTCTAAATATCAGAGTTAATTTAAACTTTCGCGGAATAATATAATAAAGGTCAACCATTTATTACAACATTCATAACTTGTCTTTTTAAAACATAACATAAAATGTATTATCAAAACATCATGACAAGTCTTCAGATGGCTGCCTCTTAAATCCTATCATGTGTCTCTCTCAAACCAGCTGTCTCAGTCTGTTAACTTGCGCGCATACTAAAAGTCAGCTACGTTGAGTTAGTTCTAGTTAATCAGGAAACATACATTCATACATTCACTTACTTACATAAATACGTATCTAAAGATACATATATTCTCATATTTCCTTACATACTTTCATACATACGTACCTTCATTCTTTCGTTCATACTTACATACATACATACTTTCAATCTACATTTACGTTTTAAAGAGCATTCTGCCCTATAACCTTCGCCGATATTATTAGGGTCGGTTCCCTACATTCGCCGATATTATTATGGTCGATTCTCTACATTCACTGATATTATTAGGGTCGATTCCCTACATTCGCCGATATTATTAGGGTCGGTCCCTTTTTAACTATACCTTTCATTCGTCATATAACCATACATATCTTTCTTTATATAATCGTACTTTCGTACATACTCGTTTCATTACGTGCTTTTATACATACATATTTCATACTAGGCATACTTCATATTACTTTCTCTGTCGATACGTGCAATATACGAAGATCGTTAACGCATCGTCAAGCATTCATACATACTATCAAATCAATCATTATAGCATACGCTTACCAACTAAGGTAAGCGTATTAACGTTCACATTGAGTATGCACACAGCCCCGAAAACATAACAAGGAAGTGGGGCTAGAAACTCACATAAGTTCTATTACGTTCACCGTTAATGGTTAATCCTTTCTTTAGTTGTGCGCGACTAACTGTATAACAATTACACATATCAATTAACTATCGCTACCCTATCGTGTTTCTAGTTTAATTATAACCGTCGACGAACGGGGGTCACCACATATACAGACAATCTTGAAGCACAGTCGCAGCCTCTATCAAGGTATGCATGCATTTTCTATTACAGATTTGATTCTTTTCTAGAAACTGTGGATGCTGCAACGCGTTTGGTACTTTTCACTAACAAAAGTTACTCATGAATTAACTTTCGATGCATGTTAAAGGGATAATGATAATGCTTTTTGTGATTATAAAAGGCAAAATAGTAATACTTGAAGAAGCATTTAATTGGAAAAAAACACTATTATTAGGATAGACGAAAGTTTACATCAAGTGTCTTAATTTTGATCTTGTGTCTATTATTATATTATTTGATGATAATTGTAAGAGATGGTTTTCTCATAAGCTGTCTTTTTCATACATGATTTCATCAGGTATGAACTCATTAGAGTAAACGTGAAAAGAATGAATGAAGGTTGTCGATGGGTGGAAATGTTTGAGGATGTTCGAGTCATGGTCTTCTGTGTTGCCCTAAGTGATTATGATCAAATGTGGCTATCACCTGGAAGCCGGTCCCTCCTTCAAAACAAGGTGATACAAAGTAAACAACTTTTCGAATCAATGGTCAAACACCCTTGTTTTAAAGACACCCCATTCATCTTGATTCTAAACAAGTACGATATTTTTGAGGAAAAACTGAAGCAGACCCCACTAAGTGCATGCGAGTGGTTCGCCGATTTTAGCCCGGTTCGGCCCTACACCTACAACCAAAACCTAGCCCATCAAGCCTACTACTATGTGGCTATGAGATTCAAGGACATTTATGCATCTCTCACCGCCCGAAAGCTTTTTGTGTGGCAAACCCGGGCTCGAGACCGTGTGATTGTTGATGAAGTGTTTTAAGTACATAAGAGAGGTTGTGAAATGGGATGGCGAGAAGGACGAGACGTATTATAATGTGGCTGAGGACTCGTATTATAGTACAACTGATGTCAGCTCACCACCGTTGGTCAGGCAAGAATGAAGATTTGTGTTAATTGTTGTAGATAATTATGATGGTGAATAAGTATTTGGATTTTGATAAGTTAGTAAATGTGTTTGTGCACTTGGGTGTATAATATTTGATCCAAGCTCTCAGGAACGTTGATATGAGAAGGGTTCAGTTAAGATCTAGTTTTCTAATGTAACGAAAGCTTTGTTTTTATGTTTGTTATAACAATCGATTGTGTGCTATTGAAGCCATTAATGTACCAACAAACCAGACTCCCTCAAGGATTGATGCATGTTTTCTTCAAACTAGATTTTCGACTTTCGCAACATGTGTATATTTTTGTTTTATTATTCAGTAAATGTGGGCCATTAACCTCTTGCCATTAGTTCATGTATTGCATGCACTATCTACATACTAGTTTGCAAATTTGTTTATCACCCTTGACATTGCGTTTTAGCGTCTCTCTGCATAAAAGGCCCAAAGGGCCGACCTCCTTTAATATAATGCAACAGTCCATGAAAATTACCATTTCAATTCAATTTGCAATCTCATAGAATCCAGGAAATATCACTCTCGTGAAAATGAATCTCAACGTCAATTTTAAAGACGAGGAGCAGGGACCATATTCAGGATCTTCAAAATGAAACTGTAGGTAAATGCATCCTCTTGGAGCTTCTCAAACCTAAATAACATCAACAGATACAATTAGTTTTCTTCAATAAAGTGTTTGGATCAACTACAAATAAAATTAACATGATAATTGTGAAAATTAAGTATAGTAATTATATATACAAGTAGTGTAATTATATCATAGAGTAATTATATATACATAATTACTCTAATTGATTCTCATAATTAGCACGTTAATTTCATTTGTACATTAACTTTCTCATATATATATATATATATATATATATATATATATATATATATATATATATATATATATATATATATATATATATATATATATATGTTGCTACAACAAAGATAAGACCAATGATAGTGAATGGACTGGTTAGGCTAACAGGCTTCAAGGGTTCAAGTTAACCTAACGCAGGTCGTGGTGTCCCTCTACGTTTGCAAAACGTAGAAGGAGGTTCACTAGTTTGTTGTTAGTTGTTATAGTTCACCGAAGATCCGAAACCGTGATGTTTGGAATCGGTTTTTGGATGGAGTTCTTGGTGAAGCTATGATGTTTATTGAAGTAAGAAAGAAATAAGCAAAGTGCTAATTTCTCAAGGAAGAAGAGAATATTAGGAGAGTATGTTATCTTCAGATATGATGATCCTCATGTTTATAGCTAAGTCCTCATTATATAAAAGGAGATACCAAGCCTTTTGTCTGGTGTACAAACTAATTCCCCTCCAGTTTGCTTAGAGAGTTGACCTTTGTGGGCGGGAAGCTTTGGACCGTTGGTCCATGATTAAAATAATAATACTTTATCTGAGCATGTCCCTTGCTCAAAGGGAACAGTGATGTGATCAGTGAATTGACATCGTACTGTAGCACGTGGGTACTTGTTTACATAAGTTTGGGCGGGAAACGAAAGTTTTAACCTTTTTAGCGTTAATGTGTGGAAGCTTTTTGTTAATTCCTTAGGCTATCCCCGTCATCGATATATATATATATAGGGGAGGGCTATTTTGAGAACCATTGTGAGTTTTAAGAACATTAAGAACTCAATTTTGAACCACACATTTAATTAAATGATATGAAATATGTGGCTGAGATTAAATTTAATTAAAAAATGAAGCAGGAGAGAGAATAAGTATTCTTGATAATTACACAAGTTTAAACGTTGGTTACACATGTGTAAAAAGTCAATTCGATGTGTAAAAAAATACCATAATTTTTTGTACATCACTTACACTTACGTATTACACATGTGTAAAAAAATTCGAAAAAAGAAAATTGTTACGTTGAGTTCTTTCGAGTTCTTAAAACTCAGAGTGGTTCTCAAAAGAAATCAAACCTATATATATATATAGGGATATTGGTATTTAATACTCTCAACCTTCACCCGTTGGTTAATATCACTCTCAACTTTCGATTTGTTATCCACCACTCCCAACTTTCATTCTATTTGTTTCTGGCACTCCCGAACTTAAAGGACCCTAACTCCATTAGTTTTTTTGCTGACGTGACATTATTCTTGCTAACATGTCATTGTTCATGCTGATGTGGCTCTTTATAATAATAATAATAATAATAATAATAATAATAATATGAATAATATGAATAATAATAAGAATAATAATAATATCTCACCCAGTCACCCCCAACCCCCCAATGTTTGTCTTCTTTATCATCTCCCCCACCCAACCACCTCCCTCAATACACGCATCCACCACTATCACACCAACAAGACACCACCCTCAATACACACAGACTGCCACCATCGTACAACTCCTCATAGACACCGGCACCAC
This sequence comes from Bidens hawaiensis, assembly GCF_021521415.1. Classification (NCBI taxonomy): domain Eukaryota; kingdom Viridiplantae; phylum Streptophyta; class Magnoliopsida; order Asterales; family Asteraceae; genus Bidens; species Bidens hawaiensis. The sequence continues at coordinate 48,259 of NW_027497214.1, read as the reverse complement.
CGTACAACTCGTCACATTTTTTTTGTTCAATCGGTGCTCAATCGACGTTCATGAAGACAAGACTTGAAAACTTAAATGCCGAATCGAATTGGGGAAACTATAGCCGGAGCCTCTGTGGTGTCTTTCCGACTCGAATTAACCGATCTTGAAGCTACCGAACTTGTTCCTAATCCACCGCTAGGGTTTCCGGTAACCAAACCAACATTCTGAGCTTCATTTGGTGAAATTAAAGTGATATTTGACGTATGCTTGACGAAACGAAGAGCTGATTGGCGAATGACGATGCTGTTCGTATTTTGAAGCGGATGATTTAGGTTTTGTTACCGCCGCCACCACCACCACCAATAATGACATGTCAGCAAGAATAATGCCCCGTCAGCGAAAAAAAACTAATGGAGTTAGGGTTCGTTAAGTTCGGGAGTGCCATAAACAAATAGAATGAAAGTTGGGAGTGGTGGATAACAAATCGAAAGTTGGGAGTGCAATTAACCAACGGGTGAAAGTTGATAGTATTAAAAACCAATATCCGTTACTCTTCATTTTTTATATAGGGGCAGGTTCAAGAGGGAACTCAATAAAAGTGAGGAACTGGGTTACTCTTCATTTTACATGTAAAAAAATAATATAAAGCTCGATTTCACATGTAAAAAACTAGTTTTAGCATAAACTTTTTTAGACTTTTTGTTTATAAATACATCTAAAAGACATTACAATAAAAAATTGTACATTTTTTTTACCTTTTTTTAACTGAAAAATAAAGAAAAAATATGAAAACGGCTTTTACATTTTACTAGAGGTTTATAATCTACCCTTGTGTGATTCCTGTTGAAGCATATACTCGAGAGTTGGTGCATGGCAGACGATTTGAAATTTTAAAGCAGACTCCCCAGTCATTAGATAGAGAAGATGACGAAGATGATAAAGATAGATGTAGATCTCAGACCTATGAATGGGATATTCTCGAAAATAACTAACAAAAAAGGAAGTGAGTTAGACAAAGAAAGAAGCAACTTGGACAAAAAGAAACGAAGTGGCTTAGACAAATCTTTTTTGTCGATAACCTCAGACTAATCAATCGAATATGGATTAATAAGTAATCGATCGAACACTACTTGAAAACGGCTCTTCTGCTCAGAAACGAAATGTTCCAAATGTTCCTGGAAATTATTGCTCCCAGTGAACCATTTGTATCTATATGCATCAGGATCCTGATTCATGGATCTCTCGGTTCGAGAAAAAAAATAGGAGGATCGAACCATCTCTTCTCTTCTCTTCGCTTCTGACTCTTTTTCAAATTCGATAAATGTTGGTTGATCGTATATTTCATTAGAGTTCTATGATTCAGAGTATCCTTTCTTATTTGATCCCTTTGAATTCCATATTCAAAGTTGCGTTCGGATCTATTCATTAAAAAGAATCGATTCAATACATTTCTTATGTACCTTTGGTTGCTATGTTGGATTTGAATCAGATTTCGGATCAATCTATATTGATTGATTGCCTCCATTATGTTGTTGCTAGCAAATACCTATTATTTTTTTTTGGCTATTCCAAATCGTTCCCGCGGGAGATCCGGACCCTTTTTTTTCTAATCCTTCAATAAAAAGATTCATTCTCTCCATAAAAATAGGAAATAGAACCAATAAAACCAATAAAGATGTCGTTTTCCATTCATACCTGGAGTTGAATACCCCATTCAAGAATTGTTTTAGATCCAATCCATAGGAATCAATAGAAAAGGCAAATCTCTTATAATACACCATATCCGGCTCAGTTATTAATAGAGTGAATAAATCTGTCAATTCTTGAAATCTCTCCTCTGATTCAAAATCGTGGTGTAACGTGTATAGTCTCCCCTGCTCCGGTCATCGAATAGATGAAATAAATAAAAAAATAGATTTTTGTTCAAGAATGAAATCTTGTTGGAACTATCCATATCTTGTTCATCCTTCGAAACCATATCACATCCCGAATCTAATGAAATAGGATAAATTGAGACGGTATTTTGTAAATACATAATTATCTTGAATAAATTAACCATTTCTTTATTTTCCGATCGCCTAAGAAAAGAAAGATCTTGTTGTTTCAACAATTTCTGATCTCTAGTGGACCTGGATTCGAACCCAGATGAAGTTCTGACCATCTATCAAAGAAAAAAGAACGAACGGATCTTGTAGGATTCCCAATAAATTCTTCAATTTCTTTCGAAAGCATATCTTTGATGATTCCAACATCTATGATTGAGTTGCGAAAACTTCTGGATAGATATCCTACATCTGAACCGAATTCTTTATGGTTAAAAAATCTCTTTCTAGTTGCTCTGAAACAATTAGGAGCTTCTCTAGGCGGCAAAATGCTATTGGGTGGTGGTCCCGCTTATGGGATCAAATCAAGACGCTCTAAGAAGAAATATTTGAATATCAATCTCATCGATATCATCGATCTCATAAGTATCATACCAAATCCCATCAATCGAATCACTTTTTCGAGAAATACAAGACATCTAAGTCATACAAGTAAAGAGATCTATCCATTGATATGAAAAAGAAAAAAACGTGAACGGGGACCGGATTGATGATAAAATAGAATCCTGGGTTACAAACAGTGTTTCGATTGATGATGAAAAAAGAGAAATCTTTGTTCAGTTCTCCACCTTAACGACAGAAAAAAAGATTGATCAAATTTTATTGAGTCTGACTCATAGTGATCATTTATCAAAGAATGACTCTGGTTATCAAATGATTGAACAACCAGGAGCAATTTACTTACGAGACTTAGTTGACATTCATAAAAAGTATCTAATGAATTATGAGTTCAATACATTCTCTTTAGCATAAAGACGGATATTCCTTGCTCATTATCAGACAATCACTTATTCACAAACTTCGTATGGGGCTAATAGTTTTCATTTACCATTCCATGGAAAACCCTTTTCGCTCCACTTGGCCTTGTCTCTTTCTAGGGGTATTTTAGTGATAGATTCTATAGGAACTAAACGATCTTATTTGGTCAGATACCTAGCGAAAAACTCATATCTTCCTTTCATTACGGTATTTTTGAACAAGTTCCTGGATAAAAAGTTTCAAGGTTTTGACGATATTGATGCTAGTGACGATATATGAAAGAGGGGGAACATGCTATGAAAGTCTAGAAACAAAAGAGGGGGAAGCAAAGAAGGCGGCCTTTAAACGGATGTAAGAAAGTCTAGAAACAAAAGAGGGGGAACATGCTATGTTTAAGATTGCCAAAGCCAGGGAGCGTAGAAGGCAAGACCTAGGACCGGTGAAGTTCATAAAGGATACAGATGGTCATGTACTGGTCAAGGAGCAGGACATCAAGCTAAGATGGCAAACCTACTTCCACAATCTTTTTAACAATGGGAGAGCTTTCCAAGAAGAACATGACAACACAAACTTTCAACGACAACAATCGAATAACTGCTACTGCCGACGGATCACACGAGAAGAGGTGAAGGATGCACTTAGGAGGATGGGAAGGTCTAAGGCGGTTGGCCCAGACAACATACCCATCGAGGTGTGGAAGTGTCTGGGGGAGGAAGGAGTCATGTGGTTAACTACTCTGTTCAATAGTATTCTCAAATCAGGTAAGATGCCAGACCAGTGGAGGAGCAGCGTTGTAGTTCCTATCTATAAGAACAAAGGAGACGCCCAATGTTGTGGTAACTACCAAGGAATCAAACTACTAAGTCATACTATGAAGCTATGGGAAAGAGTGATTGAGGGTAGACTTAGACGAGAAACTCAGGTTACGGTCAACCAATTTGGCTTCATGCCGAGCCGTTCCACCACAGAGGCAATACACCTTATAAGAAGATTAATGGAAAAGTATAGGGAGAAGAAGCGTGATCTACATATGGTGTTTATTGACCTAGAAAAAGCCTACGACAGTGTGCCATGACAGGTGCTCTGGGAGTGCTTGGAGGGTAGAAGAGTGCCCAGGAAATACATAGAGTTAATTATGGATATGTATACCAGGAGTGAAACAAGTGTCCGTGCGCCAGTGGGGGATACTGATTTCTTTCCTGTAGAGGTAGGTCTTCACCAGGGGTCAGCGTTGAGCCCGTTTCTTTTTGCAGTAGTCTTGGATGAGTTGTCAAAGTCGATTCAGGGGACTCTCCCGTGGTGCATGATGTTCGCAGACGATATTGTGTTACTTGCTGAGAAAAAACAAGATCTAAACATGAGGCTTGAGGAGTGGCGAACAACCTTAGAGACAAAAGGTTTAAAGATTAGCCGATCTAAGACGGAGTACCTCCACTGTGATTTTGGTAGGATAAACGACAATGAAGACGCACAGATCACAATTGAAGGTCAGGTGGTCCCGCAGGTAACGAAGTTCAAGTATTTAGGATCATTTGTACAGAGCGATGGGGAATTAGACAGTGATGTGACCCACCGAGTTCAGGTAGGATGGTGTAGATGGAAAGCAGCCACAGGTATATTGTGCGACAAGAGTTTCCCGACTAAACTAAAGGGAAAATTCTATAGGGTGGCAGTTAGACCTGCAATGCTATATGGAACAGATTGTTGGGCCATCAAGAAGGCACAAGTGCGGAAGATGGAGGTAGCAGAAATGAGAATGCTACGTTGGATGTGTGGGCACACAAGGCTTGACCGAATAAGAAACGTTGAGTTTCGCGAGAGATTAGGGGTGGCGAACATAGCAGACAAGATAAGAGAGTGGAGATTGAGATGGTTTGGACATGTAAAGAGAAGACAGACGACGAATCCTGTTAGATCCGTAGAAAACATTACTATAAAGGGGAGGAGGGGTAGAGGACGACCGAATTTGACTTGGGATGAGAGGATTAGGCATGATTTGATAGACCTAAACCTCTCCGAGGACATGGTTGAGGATAGGAATTCGTGGAGAAGTAGAATTAAAGTTAAGGATTTTTAGAGAGAATTGAATACCTTAGGGCTTAGACTTAACTTATTTAGGTCACATACCATAATGGTATTTCCCTTACATATATTATTATTATTATTATAATTATTATTAGCTTTTATATAGCTGTTAAACTGTGATCTTATTATTAATATTATTATAATTAGTAGTAGTTTTTATATAACTGTTAAACTTTGATTTCCTTTATTTTGCTTCATACACATGTACTTAGAGCCGAGGGTCTCTCTGGAAGCCACCTCTTTATTCCTTTGGATAGAGGTACGGTGTGCCTACATCCCACCCTCCCCAGACCCTACTTATAGCTTTGCTGTCAGTGGGATTTTACTGGGTATGATTGATTGATTGATGCTAGTGACGATATTCTTGATATGGAGCCGCACTGCTAACTAGCATGAATGCGCTAACTATGAATATGATGCCTGAAGATGAAGACCTACTTTATATCACCCTTCATTTCGATATAGCAAAAGCAATGTCTCCTTGCAAAATATGGATTCCAAACATTCATGATCTGGATGTGAATAAGTCAAATGACTTCTCTCTAGGCCTATTAGTGAACCTTCTCTCCAGGGATTATGAAACTAGAAATATTCTTGTATTTGCTTTAACTCATATTCCCCAAAAAGTGGATCCCGCTCTAATTGCTCCGAATAAATTAAATACATGCATTAAGATACGAAGGCTTCTTCCACAACAACGAAAGCACTTTTTCACTCTTTCATATACTATAGGATTTCACTTGGAAAAGAAAATGTTCCATACTAATGGATTCGGGTCCATAACCATGGGTTGCAATGCACGAGATCTTGTAGCACTTACCAATGAGGCCCTATCGATTAGTATTACAAAGAAGAAATCAATTATAGATACTAATACAATCAGATCCGCTCTTCATAGACAAATTTGGGATTTGCGATCCCAGGTAAAATCGGTCCAGGATCATGGGATCCTTTTCTATCAGATAGGAAGGGTTGTAGCACAAAATGTACTTTTAAGTAATTGCTCCATAGATCCTATATCTATCTATATTAAAAAGAAATCATGTAACGAAGTGGATTCTTATTTGTATAATTGGTACTTCAAACTTGGAACGAGCGTGTAGAAATTAACGATACTTCTTTATCTTTTGAGTTGTTCTGCCGGATCGGTCACTCATGATCTTTGGTCTCTACCCGGACCCAATGAAAAAAATGAGATCACTCCTTATGGACTCGTTAAGAATGATTCTGATCTAGTTCGTAGCCTATTAGAAGTGGAAGGCTCTCTGGTGGGATCCTCACGGACATGCAGTCAGTTTGATAAGGATCGAGTGGCATTGCTTCTTCGACCTGAACCAAAGAATCCCATAGATATGATGCAAAAAGGATCTTGTTCTATCCTTGATCAGAGATTTCTCTATGAAAAAGACGAATCAGAGTTTAAAGAGGGGGGGGGAGGAGCCCTTGATTGGCAACAGATAGAGGAGGATTTATTTAATCACATAGTTTGGGCTCCTAGAATATGGAGCCCTTGGGGCTTTCTATTTGATTGTATCGAAAGGCCCAATGATTTGGGATTTCCCTATTGGTCCATGTCACTTTGGGGCAAGCGTTATGATGAAGACGATGAGCTTCACAAGAATGATTCGTTCTTGCAGAATGAGCTTCAAGAGAATGATTCGGAGTTCTTGCACAGTGGAACCGTGGAGTACCAGACACGAGATAGATCTTCCAAAGAACAAGGCCTTTTTCGCATAAGCCAATTCATTTGGGACCCTGCAGATCCACTCTTTTTCCTATTCAAAGCTAAGCTCTTTGCCTCTGTATTTTCACATTGAGAATTATTTGCAAATGACGAGATGTCAAAGGGGCTTCCTACTCCTAAAAAAAATCCTCCTACATCTCTATATAAACATTGGTTTATCAAGAAGACGCAAGAAAAGCACTTCGAATTGTTGATTAATCGCCAAAGATGGCTTAGACACAATCGTTCATTATCTAATGGATCTTTCCGTTCTAATACTCTATCAGAGAGTTATCAGTATATATCAAATATGTTCCAATCTTACGGAACACTATTAGATCAAATGACAAAGGCATTGTTGAGAAAAAGATGGCTTTTCCCGGATGAAATGCAAATTGGATTCATGGAACAGGAGAAGGATTTCCCATTCCTTAGCCGGAAAGATATGTGGCCATGAAAGGCGAATGAAGGCTGGAATGCCAACAGGCGTCTATTATTGATTTCATCTGACCCGACAGTACCCGTTTGGGGAACGTCCAGTGCCAAAGTCACTGAATGGGTAAGTCGCCAATCCCTAAAACGGACTATTGGGTTACAGGCAGTCATTTTACTAGAGGTTTATAATCTACCTTTGTGTGATTCCTGTTGAAGCATATACTCGAGCAAGGGGGTGCCGGGCAGACAATTTGAAATTTTAAAGCAGACTCCCCATTCATTATATATATACGGTTTGGATCAAATACAAAAGAAATTAACGTGCTAAACGTGAGAATCAAGTAGAGTAATTATGTAATTACTCCATAGAGTAATTACATAATTACTCTACTTGTATATATAATTACTCTACTTGATTCTCACATTAATCCCATTTGTACGTTAACATACCCCTATATAATATATATACATATATATATATATAAATAATCAATGTGTTGATATGTAATGAAGGTTTTCCTATTATTGTAAAAAGAAAAAAAATGATATTAAATCATTACCTTCTGACTTGGAGAAGTGACCAGCTCCCATCTCACATTTAAACAACAATAAATTGTCATCTGTTTTCATCTCTCTAAGCTTTGCAACAAACTTAGCAGGTTCAGAATAAAGTACACGTGGATCTGTGCAATCTCATAATATTAATTGCTCCAGTTAAAGAATAAGAAACTGAAAATTATATAATTATATAAAACTCAAAAAACCTAGCCTACCATTTAATCCAGCAGTAACAAGAAAGGCCGGGTAATTCTGAGCCTTTACCTGTTAGGAATAATAGCCGTCGTCAGTAAATAATTTGATATTTAATAGGCCTGTAAACGAACTGAATGTTCAGTGAACAGTCTCCGTGAACCGTTCGGCAGGAAGTTTGTTTATTTAATAAATGAACGATCATGAACAAAAAAACTTGTTTGTTACTAATAACCGAACATTCATTTATGTTGTTGGTCAGTTTACGTTTATTTAAGTTTGTTCGTTTACAGTCGTTAATATATTCCTTTAAAAAATTCGAGCAATAATTTAGTCTACTTCTAATAAAATTTAGGCAAAACACATTGTTCTTCACATTACTTCTAACTAGTTTTAGCTTATTATGTCCATGCATCTATGTTCAGTTATGTTCTTTCGTTATATTCGTGAACCATTCGTTTATACGGACATAAACGAACACGAACATACTCATTGTCTTTACGAACGAACATAAACAAGAAAACCATGTTCATGTTTGATCATTTTTTCCATTAAAAGTTAAACAAAACGCGGTTTGTTTACAAGCCTAGTCATTCGCACTCACATTGTCAACTGGTGAATATGACTTCATGTAAAAGTAGTATTCTTCTTTGCGAGGATCGCCCCATTCCTACAATAAAACACATAAAATTTATATGTTTAAAAAAGTCATAAGTTACTAACATATGTAACAAAAAAAATCACCTCCCACTCGGCTGTTGTTAAAGGAATTGTCGGATCAAGCATAGTAGTCACAAAATCTACAAATGGGACTCCAGCAATAGCCACTTTAAACAAATCGGGCCGCATGTTTATAACAGAACCAATAAGCAAACCACCTGCACTTCTTCCATTAATGCAGAGTTTTTCTTTTGTACAATATTTCTGTTGTATCAGATACTCTGCACAGTCGATAAAATCTGTAAACGTATTCTTTTTTTGGAGATATTTCCCATTTTCATACCACTTCCTCCCCATTTCTCCACCACCACAAATGTGAGCAATTGCGTAAGTGAAACCACGGTCCAATAAGGACAATCTTGATGCTTTAAAACTAGGGTCCACGCATACCTGCAACACAAATAGAAATTGCACTAATGACAAAAGTAAAGAGGCAATTTCATATATACCCCTACAAATTGAAAAATATCATATGTACCCATGTAAAACTAAAAAAAAGAATCATATACGGCTATACGCCCTTGCAAAGTAATTACAATATCAAATTAGTTTTATTCACCCACTTTTAGCTTAATTTCTTTTACCCGTTTTTACTTAAAAAAAATTATCATGTGACTATCTATCTGGTTCGAGTTAGATTGCTTACTGTTTGATTATCATGCCATTATACTTGTTCGATTATCTGATTTGAGTTCTATATCTGATTCGATTGTTTGATTATCTGCAGTCGAGAGAACGACGGTTTAGTTCACTTTCTTATCATCGATGTAAGAAAAAATAGGGGTTTAAACAAATATAAAGGAAAGGGGTAGAATCATCATTATATAAAACTTCATTATATTAGGTATATATGATATTTTCAATTTTGGTTGGTGTATATAAAAAAAAGTTTGCAATGGTATATATGAAATTAATCCAAAAGTAAGAGTTAAAGAAGACAAATCTGATGATGAAATAGATATGAAAACAGAAATAGGTTAAGTTAAAATGTGGTTGTTTCCATATGCATTACCTCATAAGATCCATAGCCATAGAGCAACATAGGATCAGAACCATCAAGTTTCACCAGATCCTTTCGGTAGGCAATTGATATAGGAACACGAATGCCATCTTGAGCAATTGCCCACTCTCTTTTAGTTACATAGTTTGAGGAATCAAAACCACCGAGTACCTGTTTTCCATCAAAAAAGCAGTCCGTTATACCTAATAACTGAAATTTTACACCTAAAAGAAAAAAAACAAATGGAGAACTAATAACATGTTCAGCAGCATGACAGAATGACTGTAACTGTATTCTTTAAACAGATGCCCTTTAATGTTATACTTAATCGTTTGGGTTCACATGTGAAACTGTAAAACGCGTCAGAGCCTCCGATTTTGGGTCAAGAATAATCTAGAGTCGGCTTTTGATTATCGATTTAACTTCGGGTTTGTTTATTTCTAGAGTTTTATTTTAAGAGTTCTATTATAGGATTTAGATGGTGGTCTTTATTTGGTTTCCTCTATGGGACAATTTAGGCTACATATTCTCCAAGTTTGAGACTATTATAACTAGTGGTTCTTGTGTATTCTAAAATTCAGTTTATCTAATACAACAACAATCATACCCAGTAAAATTCTCACCAATAGCAAAGCTATTAGCTATTGGCAGGGTTTGGGGAGGGTGGGATGTAGACAAACCGTACCTCTATCCCAAAGAATAGAGAGGCCGCTTTTAGAGAGACTCCCAGCTCTAAAATTACATGTATGAATTGTATTAAAGAAGCACAAAAATTCAACACTAGACCTCTAGACAACACAGGAAAAAAAACTCACTAAATAAATAGGTAGTAATAATAATAACAGTAGTAGTAGTAGTAGTAGTAGTAGTAGTAGTAGTAGTACCACATAGATAAATAAATAGTGATAAGAGTGACAAATACTAAAATATAAGATAATAATTTTTATATATATATATATATATATATATATATTATAATAGTATATCATTTGGCCCTTCAAAATGAATGGATAAATACATAGACACATTACATTAAGTAGAATAAAAAATACAGAAAGAAAAATAGGGAAACTTGGAGATGTATGAGGATACGACAAGAAATAATCAAAGACACACTTAAAAAAGGTAAAGAAAAGCCCTTAAGATACGTTCCTAACCAAAAGCTATACATTGCCCCCTAGAAGTTTTTAACCTTAATCCTACGTCTCCAAGAATTCCTACCCTCAGCCGTGTCCTCAGAGGGGTGCAGGTCAATGTCTAATCCTCTCGTCCCAAGTCAGTTTGGGTCTACGTCGACCCCTCCTCTCCTCTACAGTAATGTTTTCTACGGACCTAACAAAAGGGTCAATCAATGTTTTGTCAAACTCATGTTCCTGTGTTTTTTATTTTGTGTTTGATTCTAGGCCACATCTGATGTTACTAGTAAAAAGTAAAAGCAAACCAAAGTATCTAAGAAAACTAAAATAAGAGAAAGGATGAATAATAATAATAATAATAATAACAACAACAACAATAACAATAACAATATCAACTGTTGTGTAACTTACAGTTTCAATTTTCTTGAGAACCGAAACTCCAGAATTCATATCATAATCATACGTAGAAAGGGGTGTTCTCAAAGAGCTATAGGAAAACAACAATATACTTGAAGAAAACTGTGACTCGTCTGGCTCCACTGAATAAACTGGGTCAATAAAGTCAACAGTTTTGCCACCTTGGAGACTCTGAAGTGGTTCACCAACAGCAGGAAGTGAGTAGTAACTAACCAGCGGTAAACCCTTTTCACGCTCATAAACCACAAGATGGTCACTAAAAAGTCTTATGTCCTGTATTTTCACACTAAAAAATCCAAACATAAAAGAAATGAGCATGAACCTAGTAAAAAGTAATTGAAGTAAAGTTGAAAGCTAACATCTACCTTTCTCTGTGAGGAAGAAGCATTGTAGTTGCATTTACATTATTGAGGGAACAAGCAAGTAGTTCTGAATTAAACGCCTCATTACTCCTCCTTTTGATGAAAAAATGATTGCCACGATGGCTGACTGATGTGTCAATCCCTTCTGACCGAGGTGTCAAAACCATAAGACGGTTTTCAGGCTTTGAGATATCTAGGTAGAAAATAGACCTTGTGGTTTTACTTTCTGATCCAACAAAAAGATAATTTTTGCTCTCGGAAGCTACAAGATCTAGAGAAAACATATCATCCTTTTCCTGATAAAGACATGAATCAGTTGATTGATTTGTACCCAGCTTATGAAACCACACCTGCAAACACCCAAATATTATTATGTCAGATAATTAATGTAAGATTTGATGTCTCACTTTGCTGTTAAATCAGGACTGCCTTTGAAGGGAGCAGCGAGGTAGACCGTCCCCGGCCCGAACTTTTTTTTTTTTTATATGTATATATATATATTTTTTTTTTGAAAAAAATATGCATTCTTAACGTTTAAACCCAATTACTTAATTCATTTAAGCCCATTTTTATATTAAGAAAATGTACAACCCAATAACCAAAAAGCCAATTAAAAATTTAATTCTTTAAGCCCTATAAAAAAACTCTTTTTACTTAAGAGCCAAAAATATTTGGCAGCGATTCTCGGGGACAGCCCTGGTTTAAATATTTGTACTTTGTTCAATTCACAAAATACAAGTAGATATAAGGTTTTCTGGATTTTAATAATCCCTATTGAATGGTATTGCCGATAATAATCCCTATTCATTTTATCGCCATTAGCGGTTCTAAATTTATAAACGTTGACCCCCAATGGTCCCTCGTTAAAAAGGACATAATGGCGTTATACTTTTTTTCTGAATTTCGAACTAATGTTTTAGGGCTTTTAATCAGAAAGAGGATGCGTGTCGAATGATGTAAAACTTAGCTCGAAACGATGATCCAAACGTCTTGATTTTTGTTAATTGTAAACTTAAACAACCGAATTGAAGCATTGTTTCGTCGTTTTGGACTTTGGAGCACCTTTCAAACTAAGTTTTTAATAAATCGACCCATATCCTCCTTCTGATCAAAAGCCCTACAACATTAGTTTGAAATCCAAAAAAAAGTATAGCGCCGTTAAGTCCACGGAGGACCATTGAGGGGCAACTTTTAAAAATTTGGGACCACCAGTGGTGATAAAATGAATAGGGATTATTATGATCAGCCTAATTTTAAAATAGCTGGATTTAATTCTAGTACTGTAAAAATGCTAAAATCTTAAAGATGATTATTACAAGTACCTTATAAGGCCTAAGAATTTCATCCATGGTGATGTAGACCAAAGCCTCATCAGCTACCCATTCAATATAGTCAGTTACAGCGAGCAAGGGGTCACCAAGTGGAGCACGAGTCTCGGCATCGATGACATGAATGGTATAAATCTCGTCTCCCTTGGTGTCTTGTGCGTATGCTACCAACTTATGATTTGGGCTGACCTAAAAACATAGAGAAAGAAAGAAAGAACATACACGTGTATGTGTGTGTTGGAGAGAATGAATAGAATAGCGTTGTTACTTTAAAGGCACCAATGCTATAGAAGGCGTGGTCTTTAGCCTTGAGATTTTCATCCAAAATGACATGCTCCGGTGGTATTACATCTCGAACAGATGGAGCGGTGTTGTCTTGTATGCTGAACGTACTCCTTCCCCTCCAAAGTCCGCTGGTAATACGAGTAAGGGCCCTTACGTACAGGGGCAGATATGTCATCCTCTTTAATGCGGTGACATAAAAGACATTTTACAATTGGGCAGAAAAAGTAATTTGTAATTACATGATTTCATTTTTCAAGCATATCGTACAACTTAATTAAGCTTCATGTTTGATGTAATTACTCATATATCCTTTAGGGTTTATGGTACAATCAATTTAATGAGTTTAAAGTCTCATTAATCCGCCTATATTATTATTATTATTATTATTATATCATAAGGACTTTACTACGATCAACTCTCGCCATCTCCTCCTCTTCCTAAAAAACATAAAGCTTCTTGATGTTGTTATATTAAGGGGGTGTTTGGCCTAGCTTCTATTTTTAAGCTTATGCTTATATATAAAATTAGCTTATAGCTTTTTTATATTATTTAATAAGCTATTTTTAAGTGTTTGGATTAGCTTATATTATATAAGTTAGTTACGTGTCTTAATAAGTTGTTAAATCCAACATTCTTTAATTTGTTAGAGTAATAATTACTAATCCACCATCATTTGAGAAAAAATGAGTAATTTACACCCTTAAACAAATAAGCTTCTAACAAATAAGCTAAAAAACCAACTTCAAATAAGCTTATTCAAATGGGCTTATATAAGCTAATAAGCATAAGCTTAAAAAGCTAAGCCAAACACCAAATTAAGCTTATTTTGTAAAAAAAAAACTAAAAAAGCTATAGGCTTGGTTTAAAAAGCTAGGCCAAACACCCCCTAAATGATCATTTAAGCTTCTTGATTCAGTTGCCTTAAGACCACCCGTACTGGGTGCGTTTTGTGTTGCGTTTATGAGGAAAACGCGGGGGGTACACCGCCCCCCCCCTGCGTTATGTGATTTTTTTTGTTGAGTTGTATACAAAACGCGCAGGAATGGCACACAAATCAAAATATGACCGTTGCATATTACCGTTGGAGAATAAAAAAAAAATTATTTCTTATTAGAGACAACCAAGTAGTCATTTACCTTTATGGTTAACCGTTGGGAGCCGTTGACACCGGCGGAGGTGGAAGGAGTAACTCCGGCGGCGGAGGTGGAAGGAGACCTTGTTTTCTGATCTGACTTCGAGCTTGTGGCGGTGGAAGGATACCTTGTTTCTTGATTTGGCTTCGGGCTTGCGGAGGAGGAGGAGCCGTGGCGGCAGTAGAATTTTGGTGGGTGTTGGGTTGGTATGTGTATTCCCAGGAGCAACAGTTGTTTTTTGGTGGGTGGAAGGATACCAGCTTGTTTCTTTTTAATGTTGTTTTTCCATTTTATGTTTAATTATTTAAAGAAATTATTATTAAAAAACAAATAAAATTAATAGTGACTGGGTGTCATGTGACGCATAATGCCTTGGAGTGAAGAGTTATGACTACAACCTGTTTTTATAAAAAATCATAACTCTAACTGAACGACATGTGACGCATAATGCCTGGAGATGAAGAGTTATGACTGCATAGTCTAACATGCCATCAACTATTCACATCACCTATTAATTATCCTTGGCCATACGTTACAGCCAAACATGTTGGGCTATAAATACGCCTCCCTTCCATTTACCATCTCCACCATGTTCATCTTCAATCTACGGCAAACCGAATACACGGATTGGTTGTGCAACATATTCATCATTTCTTTTACTAGCCCATTTTAGGTTAGGTTATCTTTCATTCTCTCTTCTAATATAAGCCTGTAGGTCAAAATTGTTTAACTAGACATTGCAATTCTTTCAATTTGGGGTTTACAATGATTTTAGCCTTTTGGATTTAGGTTTAGGTTTTGTGCAATTGATCGTGACAAATTTTGGATGGATCAAATGTTGGATTCTAGAAGAATTAGTTAGTGCATTCTACTTAATTTGTTGATTATGAGATCCTCATGCTCTATTGAATGCTAATTCTGATATTACCTTTTTATAATTTCTTGTTATTGCAGCTTTGTTAAAGATGATAATGAAGTGTCCGTTACTATTGAGGTTTACTATGAGTCTCTAAATGTTGATATTTATTTTCATTTGTGAACCATTCTATTTATAGTTCAAACAGCTTCTCGATTCTCACATTCGGTAACATTTGTTTCATTTTTCTAAGAAGCATTACAGACAACTTTTCAACCGTTCTCTATTTCTTTCCTCGGGTATTATGCTTATTTTTACCAATACATAAAATGCAAATATAAACATATTTCAAGTTTTAAAAAAGAGTATAACTTTACGCAATAATAACCATGTTTCTCCAGTTTTCCACTATAGGCACTTAGTTTTTTTGTTCATCAAAGTAGGAGTGTAAATGAGCCGAGACTCAATTTTTTTGTCTCTCTAAAGTAGGGGTGTGAACGTGTCGAGCCGCTAATGAGCTACTCAACATCTTCCATTAAAACCTTGAATCAATCCAAGCTTAAACAACCTTGAACCCGTGACTTACCTAGCTCGAGCTGGTTTGCGAGACTAAACGAGCTCTTTTATTATATAAATTTTACTTTCAGTTCGGTTTCGTATCCGGTAGATTTAGTTTTTACAGATTTTTGTTTTTTGTTTGATTTTAGTTTGCTTGGTTTTTAGTATCATTTCAGTCTTGACTTTTTCTCTAATTTTGTTTCGTTTCGGTTTATTTTTTTATGATTTCGTTACGGTAAGATATTTTCGTTTCGTTTTTTTTTTATTTTGAGTTTCTAATTTTTTGTCGGTTTGGTTTTTATTTGATTTTTGGTTCGGTTTTGTTTTCATTTTTTAGTCTAATTTATGTTCTATTTCAACTTATTTTGTTGTTTAGTTCTGGTTTTTGGTTTCATATAGGTTTGGTTAGATAAAAGAATTAAAACCAAGGTTGGGTTCGCGTCACTGCACATTCGTGTCATACGGTTTGAATCAAAATAGTGTCATTTTTTTTTGACTCGGTACGGCTTTGGGCGTTTGTGCGTGTGTTGGTGCTTTTGTTTTAGTTGACAAATTGAATGTGTTAGTCTTTTAATGATAACCAGTTTTAAAAATGATGAATATGGAATTTTCTGGCTTTAAAAACAGCCGATAGTTTGTTTAGAGTCGCAAAAACTTTCGTTCAATGATCTAGATGAAGTGATGCTTGTCGGTGGTTCAATACGCATCTGGAAGTTGAAAAATGCCCTACTTTGTCACGTTTATGCTTATTTGAACGATTGGTCTGTTAGTATTTTATGAATGTTTCGTCAACGGATTGCTTGGTCATTGGGTGAATCAAATATAACAACGCATTCAGTGCTTCGATTTCTCTGACTTACGTTGCTTCTAAAAATATCATACCAGGGCAATATATTTTATTTTTACTTTTTTTTCAATTTCTTTTGGAAATCCTTTAATTCTTATTTTCATATTGTCTTAAACACTGCACCTTTATGATGCAGATATGGTGGAGGTAATGCATATATGGTGGAGGTACGAGTACAACCAATGTTGGTTTGGAGTTTAGACAGTGACACACAAGTTAGTTCCTTCATCCTAGTTTTACTATAAAAATGTGGTGTCTAATTGGCTTCCAATAAATATAAATGTTTTCTTTTATATCTCTTATTCTATATTCATATGAACATGATCCGTCAACTAGAGTTGCAAGATGTAAATTGGATATCAAAACTGCATTTACATCACATAAAGGGGGTGTTTAGGTGAGCTTCTAAAACTTGTTTATTTGCTTCTTTGTTTGTTGAAAATTAAAACATGTTTGGCAAAGCTCCTCAGAAAGCTTCAAATTAGAGCTTTTTAAAAGTGACATTTGCTTTCAAAAAGCAAATAAGCAAATTTAAAGGCTCACCCAAACACCCATAAGTCCTATTTCTATAAAAGGGTTTGCTTCTAAGCTATAAAATTATTCATCCAACAATTGTTATTCATTGTATTCTCATAATTTATTTGGTACATGTTATATAATTTACACTATTGATGTCATCAAGGCCAACACAAACGATTTAGGATCTCAGAGTCTTCATTCTTTCCAAAAAAAGAAATGTATCATCTTCTTGGAATTTTAGGCCATTCTCATGGATGTAAGTATAGGTGGATATGTTGTGATGAATTTTTGTTACTAGAAGCGTATTCACCATATTATTTATCTTCCTGTTACTTGCAATAAAACCATGTTACATCATTTTTTTCTTTTTTCATAATTTTGAACATATGTTAGGCCATAAATGAAGTGATAGATTGTTTGGATATGTACCTTCATAGATCAAATCGTGGAAGATATTGTGAGTCTGGCGCTCAACAGGTAGAACCGTGAAAGATAATATTCCTTGAAAGTTTATTCACCGGTGCGACTTGGTTTTTAAGGTCAATTTTGACTATTGTTGACAATTTACGCTGCTAGCTATCCTTGTATTGAAGAAACCTTTTTCTTATTTCTATTTTTGATTTTAAGGTCTAATGTAGTTTTGTTTTGGATCTACACAGATAGATCACTCGATCATTAAAAGCTTTGGAGGAGGAAAGACGTGAATTACACATTGAAGAAACCTTTTTCTTATTTCTATGTAATAGTACTTTCAATTAGTTTTAATATGAATAAAGTTTATGGTATTATCTAAGTTAACACTTCATCAATGTTTATTTGTAGTTTTGATATGAATAAAGTTTATGGTATTATCTAAGTTAACACTTAATCAATGTTTATTTGTATACTAAACAATAAATATATATTAATAACTTATCATGTTCTTGAATTTGATTTGACTGATCCAACTGGTTCTATGAATATACCAGGTAACAACTACGTCATTGCTAATACCACATACAACCCTGCTGCGAGTTCAAGGTCTGTCGCTACCGTTGCAGGTCAGTAAGTTATTTGAATGGTACAAATGAATACAGCCAGATAGGTTTCTAAACAAACCGAGCGAACACAAATATTTCGCCCTCCATCGCTTTTTTTTTCCTGCCATTTTACGGATTGTGGACACACAACAATATGAGTTACTTGTCTTTTTTTTTGCCCTTTTTGACCTGAACAAGAATAACATTTTTGGTTCAAACATGTTTCGACCTGACGTTGTTATAGCGCGTTACCTATATTGACCTTTTTTCTCCTAAAAAGGAAAGGGTAGTGGAATTACAAATTGAAAGGGGTTACAAGTTATAACTTGGTTATTGATTCTAATGATCAAAATAATTGTTATTTGTTACTAAAAGGAAAAATGTATAATGAGAATTACAAAATGTTGGTAGACTATGGTCACATTATTTATTATTATTATTATTATTATTTTATTTTTTTAGGTAGTATTGACATTTTTACAAATGTTGTTTTTTTAGTAGACATAATCAACCAAAAAGCAAAAGCAAGAGTACTTATTATCTGTCTTCATTCATAGCTGAATATTCATGTGGGTTTTCATCGATTGAATGCATAATTAATGTAATTGAAGCTCGAGTGTGAATCCACTATTTAAGTCTGTCAAGTATTGACATTTTTACAAATGTTTTTTTAGTCGACATAATCAACCAAAAGCAAAAGCAAGAGTACTTATTATCTGTCTTCATTCATAGCTGAATATTCATGTGGGTTTTCATCGATTGAATGCATAATCAATGTAATTGAAAGCTCGAGTGTGAATGAGCTTCAATTATATGGCTCTCTCTCTTGTCGTCCTTCTTACCATTCTCTCCTGACCTCTCAGCGGTTCTTGCATGGCTTCCAGCAAACTTTTCAGGTTGTAAGTTCTTCACTGCAGCAGCTACAGCTTGAGCAATGGTGGCCTGAACCACATGGTCAAGTTGATACCCCTCATTGTTGCTTGGATTTCGTCCGGCCGCACGTCCTTCTTCCCCTGTGTTAGTAGCTGATTCTACAGAAGGTTCTCGAACAATACGTGGCATACCACGACGTCCAGTACGACCTCCTTGACTGACGACCTTTCTTGCTCCAGCCATTCGTATTCTATAAGGAAACACAAACGTCATCACTTAAGGAACCATTTAGTACAAGGATAGTAAGGCTAACAGGTAATAACAATGACCGGCTGTGTTTAGCTGATCACATTACTCTCCGTGTCCTATACACTTCCCTTTGTGAGTTCACTTGTGCTAGTTCTACTTCTAACAGTTAGACAATCAACAGTTCATATCATTATATACTCATATCCCTAGCAATTAAGCTAGCATTCATACATTTTTCTCTAGCAATTAAGCTTGCGTTCATTCATCATTCTACTTTACATGTGAAAAATCACATACTTTACCTTTACTTAGCTTTCTTGAGTGGCACATGGCTTTATTGAACTGGCATCTTCTTTCTTTTCTTACTTATGTCCCATTCTCTGTTCGAGTCTAAGCATGTTGGATGCTTAATTCTCTCAAACTCATGCTTTGATACCAACTTGTAAGGCCCCGATCCTAGTGCCCTACTTTAGCATTGGATTTACTCATAAAGACAGTTCTAAATATCAGAGTTAATTAAAACTTTCGAGGAATATTGTAAAAGTCAACCATTCATTACAAACATCCGTATCTTGTCTTTTAAAACATAACATAAATTATAGCGTTCTAAACATCATGACGAATCTTCAGATGCCAGCCTATTCAATCCTACCATGTGTCCCACTCAAACCAGCTGTCTCAGTCTGTTAACCTTCGTGCATACTAAAAGTCAGCTACGCTGAGTGAGTCCTAGTTAATCAGGTAACATACATTACTTTCACATACTTACGTAAATACGTATATGAAGATACATACCTTCATCTTTCCTTACATACTTACATACATTCATACATTCCTTTCTTACTTCCATACTTACATACATACATGTACGTACATACGTATGTTTGTACGTACGTACATACGTACGTACATACCTATATACATACATACATACTTTCATTCATACATATACGTTTTAAAGATCATTCTGTCGTATAACCTTCGCAGGTATTATTAGGGTCCATTCCCTACATTCGCAGATATTATTAGGGTCTGTTCCCTACATTCGCAGATATTATTAGGGTTTGTTCCCTACATACGCAGATATTGTTAGGGTCTGTTCCCTACATTTGTAGACATTGTTAGGGTATGTTCCCCACTTTAACCATACATTTCCTTCGTGCTATAGCCATACATACCTTTCTTTACATAATCATACTTTCGTACATACTCATTTCATTACGTACTTTCATACATACATATTACGTACTAGGCATACTACATATTACTTTCCATGTCAATACGTGTAATATCCGAAGATCTTTCACGCACCGACAAACATTCATTCATAACATTCATACATACTATCACATCATTCATTATAGCATACACTTACCATTTAAGGTAGGTGTATTAACGTTCACATTGAGTATGCACACAACCCCGAAAACATAACAAGGAAGTGAGGCTAGAAACTCACCTGAGTCCTATTACGTTCACCGTTAATGATTATTCCTTTCTTTAGATATCCACTGCTAACTGTATAACAATTATACGTATCAGTTAACTATCACTACCCATATCGTGTTTCTAGTTAATTTATAACCCTCAATGAACGGGGGTCCGGGGGCAGCGCGCCCCTGGCAACGGGGTTCTAGGGGCGGCGACCCCTAACAGGGTCTAAGGGGTAAAACCCCTGGCTGGGGTCGAGCTACCAGGTCAGTTTGGAAAAATTTTATTTCCATTAACTATCTTAACACATTTTTTATTAGAATCCCAATTTATTATTTTATTTGCTAACTCATAAATTTCGAGAGCTTCTTTGTAATTAATCCATTTTATTATAAGTCCAGAGACCTTTCCGTCATTCTTTCAAAGTCTAATTTGTTATCCAGTTATATAAATGGGGTTCATCTGTTCTTTCTTAACGAATGGATCCTTTTAACGAATTGACCCTCATAACGAACTGGTCTTTATAACGAACTGAACTTTATAACGAACTGACCTTATAACGAACTGGCTTTTATAACGAATGGACTCATTCGTTTGGTCTGGCTAACGAATGAACTCTTTAACAAATGAGGTTCATTCGTCCCACACTTAATGAATGGCCTTAACGAATTAAAGCTTATTCGTTACTTTTCCTTAGCGAATGGGCATAACGAATCAAGGCTCATTCGTTAATCTTCCGTAACGAATTAGGGTTAGGTCAAAATGTCAGGGAACATTCTCTGACATTCTCCACTGTTCCGGCGCCGCCTTTCCGGCGTCGCTATTGCCGGAAAAACGGGATCTCGTCGGAAAAGCGAGATCTCGCTTGTTTCACCACCGTTTCACCGTTTTTCATCCCATTCGATCCAGATCTGAGCTAGGGTGATCCATAAGCTCATCTTTTGATCGGTTTATACCCGATTCTATCAGGAACTTGTGACTTTAACGGTTTAGGGTGTCGGCTCGTCGCTTCGCGACTATATCTAGCGGTTTAGGATCCATGTAATATCATACTATCATTACCTCAAGTTGGGATCAGTTTTCCTTCTTGGTTTCGGTTAGGGAAAGAGAGAATAAGAGAGAGAGAGAGAGAGAGAGAGAGCTAGCTTAAGTGTGTGTTTTGGGTGGTGTATTGAATGAGTGGAAATGAATGAATGATGGGTTAATTAAGGTTTATATACTACGGGTCATGGGCTTAAGCCCATGGTCTTTCTCCTTTTCTTATTAACCCAAGTCCATTACCCATTTTTATTAACCCAAACATCAAATATTATTATTATTTTATTAACCGAACGGGAAACGGGATGCTACAATATATGTAATTCTCTCTAAATATTAAACTATTAATAAATCAGGCGGGACAAACTTCTTCAAAACCAAACAACCATGTTTGCTTCATATTCGTCACTGTTGCACTTCTCCAGCAGTATTACGATGAACAATGGCAGTGGTTCTTCTTCTCGAAGGTAGACGACGTAGGTAGAAGAATGATGAAGAAGAAGGTTGTGGCAGGATATTGGGGGATTTCTATGGTTGCGGAGGAGGCAACTAGATGGGAGAAGACGGGCTACAACTCCCTTGGAACTCCAATCTATCTAGATCTAGTCTCCAAACTCCAATCCATCTAAACACGTTCCCCTTCTGGCGTCATCCAGCTCTCCGACAACCACCATTGTATCATTGTTACCACACCTAAATATGAACTCCACTTTAAATTACTCAAATCCGAGTTCTTTATCTCAAAATTCATCACTATCAACAATCAAGATTCCAATTTCGATTCAGACAACAAAGATCAGGGTGGTGTTTCGGGCATATTGGACGATGACGATGGGTGGTGTTTTTCGATTGGAGAAGACAAATGGAGAATACGACAGTGTACAGGGGAAGGGTCCTAACAATATTGATTTTAAATGGTGGCTCGCTGGAGAAGGTGGTGGTGGTGGCTCCGAACTGGCGAAGATGGCAGAAAGGGTGATGGTAGGCTGTGTAACAACTCAGATTTATCATCTATTATTTTGTTAACCAAAACTCGACTCATATTATGTTCGGGAAATTATTATCGGTAATATTATCACGATTATCAAGTGACTAATATTTTATTAAATTGTTTATTATAGTTAATTAGTATATATATATATAAATAAATTTTGAAAAATCTACCATTCCTACCCTAAGCTAAACTCTAACCCATGTATGTATCCACCTCTATACTTGAGGGACCTGGATGCAAATCTGTCCTAAATATATTATCATAACCCACTTACCCGTTTACCGGTAAACCTAACCCATGACCCTCTCAACAAACCCGTGACCCATTGTGTTGACTTGAACCACAATTTTCGTCATAAACATGGAAATTGAATCATGCTCATTACTCCTTATGCTATTTTCGGCCTCACAGTCAATTTAATTAAGAAAATAAGATCAATTAGATATAATTTCGTATATTAATCTAACCGTCTTTGACCTAACTTCAGATTTACCATATAACGTTGTTTATAATTCAATGAAACTCGCTTACACCTTCCTCATATCAACGCCAATCTAACCCCCATATTCAATTGCATTCTAATCAAACGCTCATGCTCATTCCTGGCCTTCACCTGCCGGCACTGTATCGGTGTAATTAACCCGCTTGTGATCGGCGTTTAAGGTAATTAACTTATCAGTATGGTTGGTTAAACTAAAGCATAACAAATCGATCGATTTGAATCGCTAGGGTTCATAGTCCATATTGTTAATTCGTCTGTTTTTATATAATTATTTGTTCTTAAGATTAAACCAAGTGACTGAGTTGTGCAGTTGGTTGTGTGCATTGGGTGTAAAACTCAGAATCGGATGGGGGCGCAGGTTCGATTCACCCCAGCCCGTTTTTTGTAGTATTTTTTATTCTTTTATTGATTTTAAATTCACTAATCTATTTATTTATATGTAAAATCAATTATTTTATATTATAAGTATATTAATTAATCAATGTTTTGTTAAAACCAACACATTAACTAGTCTTTTCCGAACCTTGGTTAAAGTCATGTATATATGTTTATAAATAGTTATTAAATTTCGTTAAAGGTTTTAGTATTAAATAATTGTAAAGGGCTTTAACTTAATTAACACTCATCACGTTAATTTACGCATTAAAACAAATATAGATCATATTTTACAAATAATACTATTTTGTTGTTTACAATCTATTATTTACCATATTAATTTAATAAGAAATCTTATTTAAAAAAATGTATATGTTAAATGTATTTTAGTTTAAAATAAATATTTTTAAAACACTCGCTTTATATAAACTATGAAATATTTATAAACATGTAATTAAGTACCTTTATGTATTTCTTTTATAATTAAAAGCTTGATAAATAAAAGTTGTATTTCAAAGTAATCAAATGTATAATAAATAGCTTTTGTAAGATTTCACTCAATATCGAATCACGAACCTTTATTTAGTGTTAGCTTCGTTGTTTTATCCATATTTATTTCCTCAACCATCGTTACATAGGATTTCTCGTCGATAACTTTCGAAAAGCGTGACTCTTGTTTACTACTGTTCTTACTGCATTCGTTTATCTTTTGCTTATTGCTAAGGTGAGTACCACATTCCCCTATTTTACTTCTTTTTCCACGTTTTGGGGACATATACGTAAATTGTATTTTACTTATATACTTATACACAAAACTGCAACTTTGTCTTATGTGTTAACAACTTATACCTTACGTGTTTATGTGCTTATTTGCTTTGTATGCTTCCGCATTCGGAGAGGTTCAACATAATCTTAGTCTAGTATGATCATACGCCCGTCGTTAGCCTTTGTGCTTCTCGACATCTCAGTTATACTTGCTCATTTGGTTAATTTGTTATTCTCATATGACTTGTTGCACTACTTATTTTTATATATACTCTATGTACATTTAAACTGGTGTGTTGCTCACTCAACCTTGTGTTGACAAAACTATTCTATTTTCAACGCATATGCAGGTTATCGTGTGACGTGATTTTCAAGATTGTTTGAAGCAACTTAGGATTCATGTTAGAGAAGAAGATACAAGAATTATATTTGAATGTTTATTTTACTTGTTTACTTATGAGTTTGACGTACTTGACTATTTAATAAAATTTAATAGATATTGACACTTTTAATATTGCATATAGTAACCTATGAAAAGCTGTGAGCAATCAGTTCATGCCCCGGCATTTCCGCCGTAGGTTGGGGTGTGACAGATTGGTATCAGAGACGAAGGTTTAAGATAGGTCGTTAGAAATTGCCTTAGACACATGTTTAGGAGCCCTATATGTGCCTATCTGTTTACCTTTATGTGTTCAATTTTAAATTGTTTACAACTTTCTTTGTTAATTATTTATTAATTATTGTATTTTTATACACACACACAAACTCCGAGGCTATGCCTCAATAATCAAAGAAAACTTTTCAAAAATTAGATTGCTTTTATTTTCGGAAAATTTCTTAAGAATTCCCACATGTTGTTTTCGCTCGTACACCTTAAGGCTAGGTTATGTGACATGTCCCTACGATAAATGAAAGGGAAAGAGAAACTGTGAGTTGGGCACTTGCAAAACGGTTCCAAGAACCAAAGTTAAGACGATATTCCTTACCTGTGTGATAACCTAACCACAGTACTCAACCCTATGGACCCGAGCGAGACCCACAAATGCCATATGATCGACACCCTAGGCTGTCAACCGTGACCACATTAGTGGTTGCATCCCTATAATATTTTTAACCGAGTTCACGGTGATTCGTGGCTAAACTCGGTTTTCCCGATTATTGTGTTCCGTTATTTATATGGTTAGTTGGGTGAAAAATCCATGGAACCCATGGGCACTCCTACTATCCATTTCTTAACTTTTTTTCGTATTTTCGTTAGAGTAATAAAACATTATTTAATATGGTCACTCCGACTACCCATATTTATTTCGATAGTTCGTTATTTAGTATGGTCGGTTAAAACGTCGTGTAACACTCATTGGGCCGACAAACTTCATTGCATTGTTAATTCGTTAATAAGTTGGGACAATCAAATTGCTATGTAACGCTCATGGGCTGTCCAACTCAGTTGTTTTTCGTTAGTTCGTTGGGCCATTCAAATTGCCATGGAAAGCTCATGGGAGGCCAACATCCACAATTTATATTTCGTTAGTTTATTGTAAACTTAATAATCTAAATTTCGTTAGTTAATCTTATTGACTACATCATTTAATAAATATTTACGCAATGTACCCCACTCATGTTATAAACTTTTACTTTTGATCCTCATGACGCAATTCCCTTTACTTCTCAAGGCAATATATTACAAGTTACCTACATACTTATGAGTTTGATGTGCTTGACTATTTAATAAAATTTAATAGATATTGACACTTTTAATATTGCATATAGTAACATTTGAAAAGTTGTGAGCAATTAGTTCGCGCCCCGCATTTCCGCCGTAGTTTGGGGTGTGACAGGCTGGGTGGTTAAGTAATTTTTTAATATATTATAAATATATTTGTAATAAATAATTTAAAGAGACACATGCCACGTAAGCTGTCACGAAAGCAATTTTTTAATAATTAGGTATGCCACGTAAGCATCAAACTAACGGAGTTGACATTTTGTTAGTCGCGGACCGCAGAAAATAAATACACATTTAGTTGGGACCGCCACTAGCCAGGTGTTAAATTGAGACTATTATTTGTTAATTAGACATTGTTGAGATCATTTAAAACCAATTTTCCTAATAATAATAATAATAACCTATAACTAGTTTATCTGATGGGTATATGCCTTACAACTAAATAGATGCACGTTCAAAATAATAATAATAATAATAATAATAAATAAATAAATAAATGAAAAAGAAATGCAAGAAAGATGCAATTTGGTAGGTCCATCAATTCAACGTTGTGACCTTTAAGTTACTTTTTTTTTCTTTTATTTTATTTGGCATCAATGTTTTTAAAATATGACTGGACATTGAATCCCCTTGTTTATCGGGTCATAAGTCAGACAGGATTTTAAAACAGAATGATGTTATAATTATAATTTTAATAGTTTTATAATTTTATCATTCCAAAATTATTCATAAGGTTTAATTTAAGTAAAAAGGCGACAAAATAAGTTGATGGTGCGATAAGTTATATTAGATAATAGGGATGTTGGATTTTAATTTAACTAAAGGCTAATGGGTGATAATAATCCAAATTAAGTTTGTTGTCACTAGTAATCCCAGATTTAAAAAAAAAAATATTTGGCTCTCATGATCCCTCGTTGAGTCTCAAAATGTTTATTCATTAAGTTGTACGTTAATTCATAATGTTGTAAGTTAAATATATTTCTTTCAAACTTAAGTTTTACCCGGCGCGTTGTGCCGGGGCTAGTCGGTAAAACTCAGGATGGTAAAACCCAAACATTTTCAATCTCGGGCGTTGAGTCGAAGCGAATTTGGTCGGTTTCGGTTACAAGCGTTATGGTGCCGGAACTAAAACCATAAAAAAAAATAGCAACTTGAGTGGACCAATAAGGTAACATCCATCGGTAAAACTCGAACATTGTCAGTCATGACCATTGAGGCGATGAATCTACGCAAATTCGGTTGATTTGCGCTACTTTCGTTACTGGAACTAAAAGGAAAATATCAAAAAAAAATTTGACATTCGGTCGTTTTCGTTACGGTAACAAAGCTAAAACGAAGGGCAAAAAGTCTGCGCGAAGAAAACAAAAAAAGTACGGTGTCGTAACTAAAACAAAAAAAATTTGGCATCTGGTCGGTTATCGTTACGTTCGTTACACTACCGAGACTTAAAAAAAAACAAAGTGCCGAGAACCAGTAGGGTGCCGCAAAGTGACCCAAAGTTCTTATTATTAGTAATTTTGGTGTACATCACACATCTCTTTATAAATTTTATGTGTTTTTACTTTGCCCACCTAAATATTGACATAAAAAAGATGCCAAAGTTTGCACCTCCCTCCGGTCGAACCTTAGTCACAAATAGCTAACAATGCAACAATGCAATGACACAACCACCCAACTACACCAACATTATTATTAAAGTGCCAAACCATAAGAATACATACAAACATCAAAAAAACTAATAAAAACCACTTTGTGACACCAACATTCTCAATTATACTAATTTCAAATAAATTCTTTGAAATTTAAAAAGTTTGAGTTAGATCTGAATTTTGGTTTGTTTACACGAAAAACTAATAATAACCACATTATCAACAATGATAAAACCTTAACCTAATTAAAGAAAACTTGATTAAACCTAATCTAGAATAAATTACAAATTACGTCCTTTATACCTTGGCAAACGTATGCCACGTAAACACCACACCCTCGTTTTAACATGTATGAAATAGTGTTTGATTCGTTAGTAATTCTTAATCATACGATTGAATAATACGTATTAGTATTTTTATATATGAAACTAGTGTTTAACCTGCATGTTGCGCGACAATTTAGATCTCTAAAACCCAAGCGTTGAAAAGCGAACGTTAAGATGACGAGTTGACGCAAATTCAGTCAGTATTGCTTATGTTTTTTATGGTACAAACAATGTTTGTAAAAATCCAAGAGTTAAAAATCCCAAAAATAAAATATTTAAAATTCCGATTATTCTGTTGGTAAAACAAGCGTTGAAAAATCCAAGTATTGTCGGTCCCAAGCGTTGAGGTGATCAGAAGATGCAAATTCGGTCGGTTTCGTTTACGTTCATTACGACACCGAAACAAAAAAAACAAAAAAGATATAAAGAGTTGAAGTGGACCAACAAGGTGGCGTCAATCGGTAAAGTTGGGCATTGGTAAAACCCGAGCGTTGTCATTCTCGGTTGTTGAGGCGGCGGGTCTATGCGAATTTGAACG
This sequence comes from Bidens hawaiensis, assembly GCF_021521415.1. Taxonomy (NCBI): domain Eukaryota; kingdom Viridiplantae; phylum Streptophyta; class Magnoliopsida; order Asterales; family Asteraceae; genus Bidens; species Bidens hawaiensis. The sequence continues at coordinate 19,777 of NW_027497214.1, read as the reverse complement.
ATTTTCTATGTTCGTTAAGATATCAAAACTAAAAAAATCAGAAAAGAAAAAAATGGCGACCAATGTTGGTCCGCCACTTGTCCTAATAGGAGGCCTTGCGGCACCAACATTAACTTTTACTATATATAGATAATCTAACTATACTATTAAAGCAAACAACAATTTCCACATGACATCATTCTAGGGTATCCACCTAGATGCCAACTAGATGTCATGTCACAACTTTTCTATCTTATTAGTTAGCAACTCACATATTTCCTATCATTTAAACCATAACATTAAAACCCTAATACACGTTCTTCTTTTCCTCTCCCTCTTGTCATTAGTAATACTCTCAAACATCAATCACAGTTCGTAACAATTATCAAATACCGAAGATTATCTTCAGTTTATCTGGTATCATAATCATATTCCCCTATTGTTCGATTCTCATTTTATTATTGTTTATTTTTTGTAACATCCCGTTTCCCGTTCGGTTAATGAAATAATAATATCAGATGTTATGAGACGGGCTTGTGTTGAACTAAGTAATATGGGTAATTGTAACACCCTTGGAAAACACAATATCGTCCCACTCTTAGGCTATCCCACATCGGTCGTGGACAAGAGAGATCCATGGTTCATAAGTAAATGTCCTGCCTCTTCAATCACCAACGCGTTTTGGGCAACCAAAAACAAATCCGTGAGCTCTTCGTGGCCAGAGCGGACAATATTGGTGGTGCGAGGGGTCGGATGTTACAGTAATGGACTTGGGTTAATAAGGAAGGGAGAAAGACCATAGGCTTAAGCCCATGACCCATGATATAAATACCATAATTAACCATAAATTCATTCATTCTCATCCATTCCATAAACCACCCAAAACACACACTTAAGCCCTCTCTCTATTTTCTCTCTCTAAGCGGAAATAACCAAGAAAACCCGAGCATCGATCCGAGGTAATAACGTTACAATATTATATGGATCCAAACCCGCTAGATCTAGTCGCGAAACGATGAACCGACACCCTCAACCGTTGAAGTCACGAGATCCGAATGGAATCAGGTATAAACCGATCAAAAGACGTGCTTAGGGGTCACCAAGCTTAGATCTAGATCGAACGGGACGAAAAACGATGCGAAATTACGTTTTTCCGGCATGGCGGCGCCGGAAAGGCAACGTACGTGGTTAAGTATGTCAGAGAATGTTTCTAACATTTTCTGACCTAACCCTAATTTGTTACGGAAAAATAACGAATGAGCAGCCAATTCGTTATGCTCATTCGTTAAGGGAGAATGACGAACTAACCCCATTCGTTATGTCATTCGTTAATCCAATTCGTTAAGAAAGGATAATGAATATGCTCTCATTCGTTAAGGCCATTCGTTAAGTGAGAGACAAATGAACCTCATTCGTTATAGAGTTCATTTGTTAGCCAGACCAAACGAATGAGTCCATTCGTTATGAAGGTCAGTTCATTATAAGAGCCAATTCGTTATAAAGGCCAATTCGTTATAATAGTCCATTCATTATAGGGGTCCATTCGTTAAGAAATAACGAAGGAGCCTCATTCGTTAACGAACTGGATAACGAATTAAGATTGAAAGAATGACAGAAATGTCCCTGGACTTAGAAATCATTTAATTACATAGAAGCCCTTGAACTTTATTAATTGATGAAAGATACCTTTAATGGTTAATGAGTTAACAATAAAACATTTTTCTAATGATAATTTTGTTAAGAACAGTTAATGAAAATAAAATTTTTCCAAGCTGACCTGGTGGCTTAACCCCAGCCAGGGGCTCTGCCCCTTGGACCCTGCTAGGGGCTGCCGCCCTAGAAGCCCGCTTCCAGGAGCACTGCCCCCGGACCCCCGTTCGTTGAGGGTTATAATTAAACTAGAAACGTGATATGGATAGTGATAGTAAATTGATACGTATAATTTTTATACAGTTAGTCGCGCACAGCAAATGAAAAGAATAACCATTAACGGTGAACGTAACCGCATTCAGGTGAGTTTCTAGCCCCATTTCCTTGTTATGTTTTCGGGGTTGTGTGCATACTCAATGTGAACGTTAATACACTTATCTTAAATGGTAAGTGTATGCTATAATGATTGATGTGATAGTATGTATGAATGTTATGAATAATTGCTTGTCGGTGCGTGAACGATCTTCGGATATTGCACGCATTGCCAGGGGTGGTGAGTTATGACCAATGTATGGATGATAAATGAATGATTATGAGTATGTATGAATTATATAGTTAAATGTATGTGTAAAGATGTGTATGAATGGTTGAAAGGAAAGAATGGACCAGACCCTACTAATATCTGAGATAAAAGGGACCAGACCCTAATAGTATCTGAGATAGTGAAGGAAGGGACCAGACCCTAATAATATCTGAGATAAAGAAGGAAGAGACTAAACCCTAATAATATATGAGATAGAGAAGAAAGTGACCAGACCCTACTAATATCTGAGATGGTAAAGATAATTATGTATGTATTATGAAAGTATGATGATATGAAAGAATGTATGAATGAATGGATGAAAGTATGAAGGAAAGAAAGTATATATATATATATATATATATATATATATATATATATATATATATATATATATATATATATATATATATATATGCACGAACAAAAGAAAGGTAACAGGCTAAGTATGTAACATGTATCTTCGGATACGTATGTATGTAAGTATGTGAATGTATTGTATGTTGCCTGAGTAACTATAACTCACTCAGCGTAACTGACTTTTAGTATGCACTGATTGAGGAGGACACGTGGCATGATCTGAAGAGGCTGGCATTTGAAGATGTGTCATAATGATTTGATATTATATGTTATATTATGTTTTAAAAAGACGAGTTATGAACGTTTGTAATGAATGATAGACTATTATTATTATTCCGCGAAAGTTTTAATTAACTCTGATATCTAGAACTGTGTTTATGAGTAAATCCAATGCTAAAGTAGGGCACCGGGTTCGGGGCCTTACATTTTTATTTCATGTTTGTTCGCACTTTATGGTTTCCATTTTGTTCCATTAAGGGTGAGATGTTTGAAAGATATTGAAACTTGCTATTTTCTTTCGCTGATGATTGTCGGCCATCGAAAGGGTTTCTTTGCCTCGATCACAAGTTCGTTTGTTCCTAATATAACTCAGTTTATGTTTGATTACAATTTTGCTTAATGTGCTTATAACACAATTAAACTAAATAGGTTTTTTGAGTCCTATTTTGATTCCTAATATTCTTTGTGCATTGTTTTTGTAACTCAAATGGAGTAGTTAAATTCCTTTTAGATGATTATAACCATCTATGTTTTCATTTGTTAATGGACTACTTTCGTAAGGTGTGATGTATTACCTTCATAGCTAATTTTGTTCTGGTCATTTAGGTTAGTTTTGAGTTGTTTCAAAATGTTTAGAACTTTAGTTATTTAATTGTGATTTTTATTTGTTTTTAGATATTTACTTTTATGCCTCATACTCTGTATTTTGTTTGAAAATATTTACATTAAGTTTCTGGACAAAAAGTCTTCTAGAAAATTGTGACTTGGATGTTAAGAATTAGATAATTGTAAGTCAAGTTCTATTATCAAATCAAGTTTTTTTAATCAAGTTATATGAATAAACCAACCAGTTTCAATATTAGTCAAACAATAATAAATTAATTTAACAAGCATTTGTGTCTATTAATCAATACACATAAAAAAAATAAATTGTTATTCATTTTAAAATCTTTAATTTTATAATAGCTGACTTTATGTAAATATTTTAAGTTTAAAAAGTATGAACACCTAATCAATTAACTTTATAAATTTTTAAACAAATGTTTATATCTTATAAATTGTTTAAATGCTCTATTAAAAACCATAAATTTTTGAAAAAAAATGTATGTTTAATAGGTTTGACTAATCATTAAGTTTTAAACTGTTTCACTATGAATTAATATTTTCTCAAAATAGAATGAAAATTTTCATTACTAATTAATTTAAAATTATTTATAGAAATCATAAAAATCAAAATCTTTTAAAACAACTTCCATATGTAATCTAATTAACAAAATTGTTTAATCTGTAACTAATTCAAATACGAGTTTCATTATTATTAATTTTGTAGTAATTTAGTATTATAAAAATCAAAATCTTTTAAAATACAATCTTTATATTTAATAACTCTATCAGGTTATGTCATTTGGTCCTAAATTTTTTCGTTAAATCTGGTCATGTGAAAGGCACACAAGGGTAGTTTTGTAGGATCTATTAGGAAGAGATTTGTAGGACAGAAAAATAGGTTAAACGAGTCGAAAAACCCAAGAAACATGCTGCATATGAGATTTTGGCCGCGCCTCGCGATATCTTGCGAGAAATTCCAATATCTTGCAAGAAATTCCATGGATTTTCGAAAATGTCATTTTAGTCCCTAAACTTCTGTAAATGCGTTTCGTAGCCATTTCAAGAGTTTCTAAATTTTTTTGACAAGTTTGAAAGTTATGAGAATATAAAACAAGTTAAATACTGATAAACAAAAAATTTCAATAATTCAAAAGATCCGAATTACATTCTGAGTCCGGTTAAACATAAATGAACTCAAATACAAAAACCCTAGATGTTACATCTAACATCGAGAACAACCACCACCACTGCCATCAACCAAACAACTGCCACCACCTATTATCGATCGCCACCACCCACCACCTACCACCGCAGTTGCCATCTTCTCCTTGGTAACAACCACTGTCGCCGACCACTTCATCTACTTCTCCCAAATCCAAGATGAAGGGTTTGATTAGGGGCTGAATCGAGGCAATAGTGTGACATTTGTCAATTTCGTTAATATCATTATGGCAAGCTTGAAATGCATCTAATCGAAGCCAAGGGGCCAAATCTACTAAAAACAAAACTTTCTTGATTTTCTAACGCATCACGTGTCGTGAAAAGGTCCTTCTCTTTCCTTTGAGACACGAGAGAATTCTAGGGCCCGACCAAATCTCATTTGGGCCCCGTGTCGCGAAGGACTCATAACAAAGTCTTTGCGACACGCGACGTTCTCAACAACAAGCGATACCCATTTGGGTTGCGTGTCACGAAGGACAAAGATCAAGCCTTTCGCGACATGCGACGCAGTGCCAGTAAGCACAAAAATCCGTTTTCACTGAGTTCGTCATCTGACTTGACCAAATTAATTCTCAAAATCATTTCTTTGACTCAATTGATAAATAAACCTTGTACCTAGACTTCTTCCTTGCTTCATATAATCTTTTCCCTTCATCAATTTCAGTCAATGGTCTTCAGTTGCATTGAATTTGCATGACAAAGGCTAATGACTAGGCTTGTCTCATTAAATTATTTCAAACCTTGTTATTAATGACTGACTCTATAAATTGACTCTCATACTCTGCCACAAATTTACCGCAACTCTAGTTTACTTCAAATTCATGCAATCTCTTTCAATTTGGTGTAATTGTCGACTTTAAAAGTCAAATCGAGCCTGCTTTGACTCAAATTCTAGCCTTCAATTCCAACCTCCTCCGAGTAATTTAATTATGTTTTCTGTTATCAAGTCTAGATCGAAACCCCTTTGTCAATTTCAATTAACAAAGGTGTTATCTCGTTCAATTTGTTAATCTTATAATATAAGGTTTCACTAGTACAAATCGGGCTTCGGTGACACACAAAAATCGTCACTGTAGGTAGTTAGTGACGATTTTTTTCGCTAAATATGTCACCAAATGTCCGCCATTGTAGATGTTTTTTTTGGTGACACACAAAAAATCGTCACCGTAGCATATACAAAATCAGTCACCGTAGAGTAGAGGTGTCACTATAGACCAGTGATTTTTGTTCCAATTTTATCTAATAATGTCAATATAGACCATTTTCAGTGACACATGTTTTTTTGGTTAGTGGCAATATATCAACAATTGGTCACATGATTTTTTTTTCAATGTGATGTTTTGCTTGAAATTGGTCACATTACACTATGTTCCGTGTGACTATTGGTTGGTATTTGATCACAATTAGAAACCAAGTTGTTAATTTAAGTTGTTACTATTACATACCTTCTAGTGACATAATACAAATGAAAATGTGACCTAATACGTTTAATATAAACTAGTCTTATTTTAAGTGTCACTGTTGTGTATCCTTTAGTCACACTAAGTTTGAAAATTTCTTGTAACATTTCCATTTAGTGACATATATTACATAGTTACATGATCCTAACACACTTGTTGCCACACTATTATTAAATAAATGTGAGTTTTTATGTATTTTAGTGACAAATAATTTTGAACAGTGTGACTATATGTAGTTAGTTATCACACAATTGTTAATCTAAGTTGTGACTATTATATACCTTCTAATGACATAACACAAATGAAAATGTGACCTAAAATATTTAATATAAACTAGTCTTATTTTAAGTGTCACTGTTGTGTATCCTTTAGTCACACTAAGTTTGAAAATTTCTTGTTACATTTCCATTTAGTGACATATATTACGTAGTTACATGACCTTAACACACTTGTCGTCACACTATTATTAATAAAATGTGAGTTTTCATGTATTTTAATGACAAATAATTTTGAATAATATGACTATATGTAGTTAGTTATCACACAATTGTTAATCTAAGTTGTGACTATCACATACCTTCTAGTGACATAACACAAATGAAAATGCGACCTAACACGTTTAATTTAAACTAGTCTTATTTTAAGTGTCACTGTTGTGTATCATTTAGTCACACTAACTTTGAAAATTTCTTGTTACATTTGCATTTAGTGAAATATATTACGTAGTTACATGACCCTAACACACTTGTTGTCACACTATTATTAATGAAAATGTGAGTTTTTATATATTTTAGTGACAAGTAATTTTGAACAGTGTGACTATATGTAGTTTTATCACACAATTGTTAATCTAAGTTGTGACTATCACATACCTTCTAGTGACATCTTTTATTGTAAGTGTCACTATTGTGTATCCTTCAGTGACACTATCTTTGAATATTTGTTGTTACATTTCCCTTTAGTGACATATATTATGTAGGTACGTGACCCTATAACATACTTTTAGTTACAGTCTTTTCTAAAGACTGTGACTGTTTATGGGATGTAGACACAAATAGTTATGTAGGCAGGGATTATATGTAGTTAGTTATCACACAATTGTTAACACAAAATTACCAATATATACATTTTAGTGACACTTGTAGTGACACTATCTTTAATGAATGTGACCATATATATATATATATATGTTAGACATAAATTATTTAGTAAAATGTTACTATATATAGCTTATAATCACCCAAATATAACCTTTTAGTGACATGCTAATTTAAAATGTGACCAAAAATGAATTATAATCACATGAATTTGATCGCAATTCACATTTAGTGACATTTGCGAAATAAGTATAATAATGGATAATATATGAATGAAACGATACAAAAATATTATTAAAATAAAATGAAATTCTTCTACATATATATAAATTTTTAAACATGGGTTATTACAAATATGCATTCTAATCTAAATCTCACTAGTTGAATTAATTAAGCCGACTTAGCTGCTACATAGTACTACTCCTGGTGAACTTCGATTTAATATTATTCAACTGGACATATTCTACTGGTCCTTTTGTTTTAGGTATTTTTTTGACATTTGAATCCTTCGGTTAATTCCGCCGCTGACTATCAACATGTTTAGTAGTTGTCCAATTTGTGAAGTCGTTGACCTTTTGATTTTCATTTTGTTGATCATCCTTTGTCAACACCATTTAAAAAGGAAAAAAGCACCTAAGTTGTTTGAAATAGTTTAATAATTTAAAGATAATTATAGACAGTAATTACAGAAACTCACATCAATAATGCAAAGATCCTTCGGCCAAGGAACAAAACTGCCAACTGCATCCCCGACTGTTCGCGCATCAGGGATTTCATGAGGTAAAAATGCTACGTCTTGTATCGATCGGTCATCGATCGGTCAATCGACACTTTGTAGCAATCCTCTTGGAATGGAACATTGTGACATGTTTGTAGACCTTCGGACAAGTAAATCCTACCAGAAGCGACAACGTTTCTCTTGGACACAATTGCTAGTCGACACTTGATAGTCTATAATAATTTTTGTCATTATATCATAAGAAAAAAAATACAAAGACATATTTGTAAAAGTACATACCCGTTCTCCTTTTGGTGAAGGAGCATTTACTGGCGCAGGTGAGCTTTCCGCGTTATTTTTGACGGTTTTGGAAGATTCCTAAATAACATTTTATAATTCCCACAATTAATTAATGAAGATTGTAAATTACTGAATTATTCAACGAATAACTTACTTGATTGACTTTCTCATGTGTACAATGTTTCCTTTTGCCTGTAGCAGAAGTGGCTCGGTCATTCTTACCGGACAAAGTTCTTCATCAACATAAGTTCTTCACCAACATAAGTAGCAGGGTGTTGTTTATCAAGCGCATTTTTCACTAACATAAGTTCTTCACCTTGTTTCTGTCTTTCTTGTCTCTCTTTTTCCTTTTCGTCTCTCTCAGACTGGACCAGAAGTTGATGCTCCTTTATTTTTTCTTTCATCGATCCTCTAACTCGTCATGAACCGTGAAGATATATAGAAGACATTACTCAAGTTTTCCTACCCCTCTTACGCAACCACGTTTTTCGTGGCCAAAGACCAGTGTCATGGCATCCTCTCCTTGATCAACCTTCAACTCTCCAACATTGATTTTTTTTTTCATTTTTCAGCTACACAAAATAATATGTAAAATCATTCAACTTTAGCAAGAAGATATGAATAATTTAAAGACAGTCTCCATAACTCACTAGTTGGTGTGCGAGCGTTTTAACCTCCTCATCTTCTATTTCACCATCTTTGTTTTGACGGGCTTTATACCACATCAGACACCGGGATGGAGGTACATCTTTCTCAACTTCGTTGTTTGCAAGTTTGTTATAATTTATAATAAAAGTGCATTAGTATTAAATCACATAATATTTTTTTAAGTCCTAAGCATCTATTTAGGGAATTTTTAAAGAATTAAACATTTACCATTTTTTCTTCAAGAGTAGCATATCCACCTCTTCCCAACCGGTGGTTGTAACACGACTTCGCACGAGCTTCCTTCCTTATGTCCGACGAATCCTTCATGAAAATTAAATCTCACATATGTCTATTCTTAATTAAATTTTGTAAATATGAAAATATGAAAAATAATGAAATTATATATGTTGATGATGATAAAAAGATTGACCTATACCTTGAATTTGCCGGATTGTGTATACGCGACAAATCTGTCCTAGTGATCTTGGTTAAGGATTATTGTCCGAAATCATCTTGGAATTCTAGCTAACTTCTCTGGTTTGCCTAGGTTGGGGTGTATGTCATGTTTATACACCCTACTTCTAAATCTTCTTAAGAGCAAACCGAGACTAATCATAACAACTCTTTTGTCTTCGTCTACTTCGTAAGAACACTGAAATAACAATTACAATTAGAATGGAATATAATGTATCCAAACAAATAATTGATCAGGCATTTTACCGTAATCTCTTCCCACAACTTATTCCTTAGTTCTTTGGATGCTTCCCTCCATGTAAGAACACTAACATTCACTTTCTCCTTGACCAGATCTCCTAAGAAACTCTCACGAATTCAGATCTGTACTTTCCACTCAACCTGCCAAACGTATCAAACTTTACTTTATGTTTTTTTCCACCTGAATTTGTGTAGGCACTTCGCATCTTTGGCAGTCTGGTCAATCCCCTTTTCTTTTTATCTTTGGCATCATTGACTTAATGTTTGTTCTCGTCATCTGAGGGAATCATATCAGAGTCACTCTAATAATCGTGAAATTCTTCATTAAACTGGTCTTCCAATGCATCATTCTCTTCATATGTTCCTTCCAATTTCATGACCTACTACGACACAAAGTAACATGCAAATGAGAGTTGTTGATTGCAAATAAACATATATACAAATCGTCACAAACCTTAATAGAAGAAGATGATTTGCTTGATGACAAATCTGCGTATTTTTGAAAATCGTCAATCGAGTTCTAGAACAGAAACCGCCAACAGATGTGGAATGAATCATTATGAGCATGTTTCCGTAACAATAGGAGTGTATGTGTTCATGGCGGCAATGTGAAATTTTCAATTTTAGTTCACTTTCAATTAAAGATTGATTAACGACGCCAATTTGAATCCTATTAATATTAAACAATCCTCATTAAGCTAGATATGAAAAATTGCGAGGGAAAGATTTTGAGAAATTAGAAAATATCCAATTGTGGATAACAAAGTCTAAATGGGTATAACATAGTCCAATTTGACTCTGTCATATCCCCAATCGGAATTTGCTATATCATTTGGACTTTATTATCCTAATCGGAATTTGTTATATACATTTGGACTTTATTATCCCCAATCGGAATTTGTTGTATCCATTTGGGCTTTATTATCCCCAATCAGACTCTATTATCCTTGATTAGACTCTATTATCCCCAATTACTCTACTATCCCAATCGGGTCAAAATGGGTTGACAAATATGAAGAGATGGGTGAATGTGTGTTAGTGTCTTAAGGAAAAAAGAATGTTCGGGTTGACATGGGTTTTGGATTGAAACGAGTTCGGTTTGGATTGGAATGAGTTTGATTTTGGATTGGAACGAGTTCGGGTTAGATTTTGGCTCAGATCAGGGTTTCGAGCCAACACGAGTTTCGCACTGAACGGGTTTGGGTTTTGGATTCTTATGTTTTTTGGACGATTTCTTATATTTTTTAATTTAATTTTTTGAATTTTTTTCTGAGGAGTTTTCTGTTAAAATTAAAAACCCTCAAAAAAATATTCAAAAATAATAATAAAAAAATCATAACTCAAAATATAATTCAAAAATAAAAAAAAGTAAAAAAACTAAAACATTTCCTCCGTTGTCCTTGTTATATATATATATATATATATATATATATATATATAATATATATATATATATATATATATATATATATTATATATATATATATATATATATATATATATAAAATTCGACCCTAACCCGTTCCGTCCCATAACCCGTTTCGACCCAATCTAAACACATCACACGTAGGTTCGATCCAAATTATAAACACATCACAACATAGGTTCCAAATCTAAACCTATGTGAGAAATACAAAGTAAGGTATGTATTATGTCACACCCCGATCGTGATGGCGGAATAATCGAGGCGCGGCGACTAAGTCGTGATTGTTGAGCACAATAGTATAAAAGTCTAAATGCATAAACATAACCAAAATGTCAAATATTACACCATCCAGGTAACATGAACAAATTGTTTTAATACAAAATATCAAGTTTCCAAACAACTCCTAGACTAGCCTTCATCTCTCTAAGGCCTCTAAACTTGCTAGGGATTTCTTGCTGCATTATTTCCTGAAAACATGTAACAAACTGTCAACTACATAAAGTAGATGAGTGAATTCATAGGTTTAAAGAAAAAGAGTTTATACACAAACATACTAGTATAGGTTGTAGGGGTTTATATATAGGGTGTACCTGCGGCTAACCCACCACTCCTACAACTTATACAACTATGTTTGGATATAATACCCGGTTTTAAGATGGTTTGTAAGAAAAGGTCTCTTGGTTTTCCCAAAGAGGTTTTTGTAGTAAGTAAAACATGAAATGTTCTCCTGGACTCTCAGCGGGCTTATTATTCTCCCATTAGAGTCGTTTGTGATAAGATTACTCAAAGATTTGTGGTCTCCCAACGGTACATGTAGCACATAGCAGTTAAGCATAAATAAGGACATATAGATTTGAGCATGCTAAGTTTACTAGATAAACCAACACCAAGATCCCACTGTTTACTAGTATCCAAGATGATGGTGAATAATGATGATGATGATGAATGATGATGAAACTCAATGATCACACAAGACTTGATTGATCCCACGCAAGACTTAAACCAAGACTACCTCGTTCTTGTCATCCAGGACTCAGCTAGGTTCTACCGAGAGTAGGATAGACTCCCCAAAGAATCCTGGGTTCCCTTGGTCCCTACCGAGACTAGTATAGGTCCTCAAGAGTTATGGATTTCACCGAGACTAGTATGAAATCCCAAGAGTTACGAGTGCCACCGAGAATAGAATGCCACTCATGGTCGCGAGTTCTACCGAGAGTAGAATAGACTCTCGCGTCCAATTCAACTCATGATGCTTTGATCTCTAGATTTCCATGCTGACACAATGACTATGATGATATGAATATGATTCCCATTCCCATGATGTCAATGTTCATAGAATTTCCCATACTCATTGATTTCCAATGTTCTTAGATCTCCATAAGTTGATGGGTTTTCCCCATGTTCATAGATTTCCAAAGTTTATAGATTCTTAAAAAGCTTGTGGATTTCCGCACGTGTGTAGAAATCCAAAAGTTTATAGTTTAAAGAGTGTTTGCATAAATGATTTTATCCAAACGTGTAAAGTTACCATGTTTCCACCCCATAGTTTTGAAAAGCTTAAATAGGGGCTATGAACTCACCTTGATCTCGGGTTAGGATGGTGCTACAATAGATCTCCTTAGCCTGAGAGTTGAACATATATATAAGGTTAACACGTGCTATAAGTCTAAGAAAACGAGCTTACGCGGCCTCGAGCAAAAACTGGGTTTTAAAGACGAAAACAGCTTGGTTCTGGCTTGATTCGATCGAATAGGAACACGTTCGATCGAATAGACACACATTCGGTCGAATCTGAGGCACACTCGATCGAACTAGAAACACATTTGGTCGAACCAGTTGGAAAAACTCGTTCGGTCGAACATGGAACTTGTTTCGATCGAATAGACACTCGTTCGATCGAATACGAAACTCATTCGGTCGAATGAGTTGGAGACCATTCGGTTGCTTTCCAATTCGATCAACTGGACTGATTCGATCGACTGGTTCGATCGAATGAGTCTGATTCGACTCCTTCAAGCTGGGCGACGGAGAAACCTACGGGTTTTTCAGATTTTCCAGATTTTTGACCCAAAATCGAAGTTTTTGACATGGAAATGCTCGGGATTGAAAGGGCTATCGATTCCTAGTGATTTTAAACACAAAAGCCTGCATTTTGACACCAAAACAAGACGGTTTTTGACCCGAAAACTCTAGAAACGAAAATGGGTGTTTTTGCTCGATTTGAGGCCGAAAATGGTTATGAAAATGGATGATTTTCAAGAAGATCTTACCAAGAATAACAACAAACAGATTTGTGGACTCGGATTTGAAGTTTGAAGACTTTCTCTCTCTAGTTTCTCTCTCTAGAATGAGAGTGTTTGGGTGGGAAGTGTTGGTGGAAATGAAAGAGATGGTGTAAGAATACTTGATTTTCCGCTTAAATACTCGGGTGACTCGGGTTCGGGTTTAGGCTACCGACGGGTCAAGACTAGTCGAGTTCATAAGTTTTTAAACAAACTAAAACTTTTTCAGCAAAACTTTTATAAACCATTTTCCGAATAATTATTTGAAATCTTTTTAAATAAGAACATTTAATTTTTCGAAAGCATAAAAATTAATATTTTTCAGGCGTAAATGTCGTTTTATAAAATAAACATTTTAAATGATAAAAGCAGATTTTTCCAATGATATGGGTTCCGAACTTATCGTCCAGAATCCCAAAGTCTATAGTTTCCGATGATTTCACGATCCTAGTTTACCAATCGAATTTCAGGGCGTTACATCCTCCCCAATTTAGAGGAATTTCGTCCCGAAATTTAGAACTTAGTATAGTTGATGCAATGATGTTTTAGATCAAATGATCCCATGATGACCACTATGCGCCACTACCCCTAATTTCGTCTTGGATACCACCCAAATCAGTTGAAGGGGTTTATATATAGGGTGTACCAGCGGCTAACCCACCACTCCCTCAACTCCACTTGGGTGTTTCTTTCGACTCCTATTAGTTCAATGACACACAGGACGACACACTATTTTCCACTACAAGGCATCACCTTCAAGCTTTACATCAGACATATTCATTTCGGATTGAAGGGGTTTATATATAGGGTGTACCAGCGGCTAACCCACCACTCCTTCAATCTCCAATGAATAATTCCCTCAATAACTCTTGAATTTAACGCCTCACAGCTGCCACGCTAACTATGAGTCCCTAATTCCAAGTCTCGCTTCAGACATAATCAACTTGTGCCGAAGGGGTTTATGTATAGGGTGTACCAGCGGCTAACCCACCACTCCTTCAACATTCATTGATTAATTCCCTACACGAAGCTTGAGTTCACGACTCATAGTTACACAATAGCATATTGTTTATACACGTATACACCTGTGAACTTGATGTAATTATATTCCGGACTATAATTACGAGTTCACCTTGTATCAATGTATAAACTCCATTGTGTGCGGCTAGAAAATCGACACGACACCACACACACACACACAACCATGCTTCATGAATGCTAGAATGATGACAAATTTTGGCTCAATGATACATAGTTTACCCCAATGTTTACATGATTAAGTATGCACAACTTGTGTTTTCCAGCACGAGTCATGGGTAGCCAAACTTGGTGTTATGCAAATAAGAGAATATTTATAAGCAAATAGGAACAACATGATACTTCATTGATTGATATTGGTCCTGATTACATGATTACGATTACATAGACTCCAAGATTTCTAGAATTACAAAGATGATGACTATGCGAACAGATGAGGGTATTCCTCCTTCATCTTATCCTCTCGCTCCCATGTGAACTCGGGTCCACGATGGTTGTTCCAACGTACCTTGACTATGGGTATCCGGCTTCGCTTAGTCCTTTTGACTTCTCGATCTAGGATCTCGACAGGTTCCTCAACAAAGTGTAGTTTGTCGTCGATGCGAACCGTGTCGATCGGGATTTGAGCGTCTCGTCAACGAGGCACTTTTTGAGTTGCGACACATGAAAAACGTTGTGAACACGGCTGAGTTCTGGAGGCAATTCCAAGCGATAGGCTACGGGTCCGACCTTTTCGATGATCTTGAAAGGTCCTACGTACCTTGGAGCAACTTTCCCTTTTTCCCGAAGCGAACAATGCCCTTCAGGGGGAAACTGTGAGCATTACGCGATCGCCTATTTGGAACTCCAGAGGTTTGCGGCGTTTTGTCAGCGTAATACTTGTGTCGACAGCGGGCGTCCTTAAGTCTTTGCTGGATGATGGCGATACTGTCAGTGGTTTCCTGTAATCAGTTCCGGGCCGAGGATTTGAGAATCTCCGGTCTCGGACCAACACAGTGGAGAACGACATTTCCTGCCATAGAGTGCCTCGAATGGTGCGCATTTGATGGTAGCATGATAGCTGTTATTGTATGAGAACTCTGCAAGAGGAAGGTGAGTCTCCCAGCTACTACCGAATTCAAGGATACAGGCTCTGAGCATATCCTCCAGGGTTTGTATGGTCCTTTCGCTCTGTCCGTCCGTTTCAGGATGATAGGCAGAGCTAAGTTTCACACTTGTCCCAAAGGCTTTCTGAAATGACTTCCAGAACCTTGACGCAAAAGAGGGGTCACGGTCAGACGTGATGCCCTTAGGCACACCGTGACGGGTTACGATCTCACGAATGTAAATCCGCGCCAGCTTCTCCGTAGTGTAGTCCTCGCGGACAGGGAGAAAGTGGGCAGACTTGGTCAAGTAATCCACGATAACCCAAATCGTGTCATAACCGCTGGGTGTCCGCGGGAGTTGGTAATGAAGTCCATAGCGACTTCGTCCCACTTCCACTGCGGTTATGATCGGTTTTGTAACAGGCCAGATGGTCTCTGATGTTCAGTCTTGATCCGCGAGCATGTTAGGCACCTACCGACGTACAAAGCTATGACTTTCTTCATACCCGGCCACCAGAAGTGAGACTTGAGATTCTGATACATTTTATCACTGCCCGGGTGAATAGAGTATCTGGATTTGTGCGCTTCGTTCAGGATAAGTTCTCGAAGTGGTTCAGAGTTTGGAATCCACATGCGATTTAAGTAGTAAAGTATACCATCATACTTGGTTTCAAACTTCCGTTCGGCACCGCAAGATAGCTATTTTTGAGATCACCACCAGCAATCGCTTGCTTTTGAGCTTCAAGAACCAAGGAGGGAAGATTGGACTGAATACGGATCGCATGCAACTGGGTCCTTTCCTTGCGACTTAACGCGTCAGCCACTACGTTAGCCTTTCCAGGGTGGTAGCGGATTTCGCAGTCGTAGTCACTTAGGAGTTCAACCCATCGACGTTGTCGCATGTTTAGCTCCCTTTGGTTGAGGATGTGTTGTAGGCTCATGTGGTTGGTGAAGATGACACATTTCGTACCGTATAGGTAGTGTCTCCATATTTTTAAGGCAAAGACCACAGCACCCAATTCCAAGTCGTGGGTGACATAAATCCTCTCATGACTCTTGAGTTGGCGCGAGGCATAAGCGATGACCTTACCGCGTTGCATTAAGACGCAGCCTAGACCTTGGCTCGAGGCGTCGCAATAAACAACAAAATCATCGTTACCCCTCAGGAAGTGACAGGATTGGTGCATGACAGAGTTTATGTTTCAATGTTTGGAAAGCCTCTTCTTGCTCTTGGTTCCAAATGAATGGTTCCCCTTTTTGAGTTAACATTGTGAGAGGCAATACGATCTTTGAAAAGTTCGAGATGAATCGACGGTAGTACCCAGCTAAACCAAGAAATGAACGAATTTCGGTTGGCGTTGTAGGCGCTCCCCAATTTTTGATGGCTTCAATCTTGGCAGGGTCGACATGAATGCCTTCCTTGTTAATGATGTGACCTAAGAATTGAACTTCCCTTAGCCAGAATTCGCATTTGGAGAATTTGGCGTAGAGTTGCTCTTTCCTCAGCAGATCCAAGGTAAGCCTGAGATGAAGCTCATGGTCGGCTTTAGAGCGGGAATAAACGAGAATATCGTCAATGAAGACGATAACAAACTGGTCCAGGTATGGACGACAAACGCGATTCATGAGATCCATGAACACCGCAGGGGCATTCGTCAAACCAAAAGGCATGACTAGGAACTCGTAGTGTCCATAACGAGTTCTGAAAGCGGGTTTTCGCGATGTCGTCCTCCATGACGCGTACTTGGTGATAACCTGAGCGTAGGTCGATCTTGGAAAAGTAAGTGGCTCCTTGCAGCTGGTCGAAAAGATCGTCAATCCTTGGTAATGGATACCGATTCTTGACCGTGAGTTTGTTAAGCTCACGATAGTCTATGCACATCCGGAAAGATCCGTCCTTCTTCTTGACGAAGAGGACTGGAGCTCCCCATGGAGATGAACTAGGGCGAATAAAACCCTTGTCTAGTAGTTCCTGTAGCTGGCTCGATAATTCCTGCATTTCTGACGGAGCCAAACGATACGGAGATTTTGCCACGGGGGTTGCACCGGGAACTAATTCGATGTGGAATTCGACTTGTCGGCTAGGAGGTAGTCCGGGTAAGTCTTTAGGAAAAACGTCTGGAAATTCACGCACAACGGGGACATCAGAGAGCTTCTTCCCAAAGATTTCTTGATGGAGACATGAGCTAGGAAGGCGAGACACTTCTTTCGAAGGCATCGCCGAGCTTTAAAGCAGGAGATTAATTTCAGACATCTGCCTGATCTTTCTCCTTGAATAATTATGGACTCGCCAGAAGAACAAGGAACGCGAATGAGCTTCTCAGCACACACCACTTCCGCGTGGTTGATGGACAACCAATCCATCCCAACAATTACATCGAAACTTCCTAATTGCATAGGGATGAGGTCAATGTTAAGAGACGTCTGATCAAACGTAAGCGTGCAATTGCGAACGATTTTGTTCACTTGGGTAGACTCTCCGTTTGCCATTTCAACAGAGAAAGCGGGGTCTAAGACAGAGGTTCCTAGATTAAGCAATGGGACCAACTCGCTAGAAATAAAACTCCTATCTGCACCCGTGTCAAATAGAATAGAAACCCAGAGATTGTTAAGGATGAACGTACCAGTAATGACGTCAGGATTTTGGCGAGCTTCAGCAGCGCCATAGTAAAGGCTCGGCCTCGGGCCGGAGGAAGATTTGCAAGACGAGGACACCTGCTCCTGAAATGGTCCGTGGCTCCACACTCGAAACAGCTTCGAGTGTTGCTGGGTTGGGAAACTGCTGCTCTGTATTGCCAGTTGATTACCTTGAAATCTGCAGCGTTCCGCTAGGTGCCCCAAACGTCCACAGTTCGTGCATTTCCAGCACGGGGTTCCGGCAGGGTGATGAAATTGGCAAGTGCCGCACTTGGGGTGAACCCCAGTGTACTCCCTCTTTGGCCTTCCAGAAGGGGTGGGAGCAGGAGCGACAGAGCTGATTGGGGTTGCGGGAGTAACCATCGCGTAACTGCTAGCCTTACGCTTTTTGATGCGGTTGATCTTTTTGGATGAGCCCTCAGCGGCCTTGCCCGTACCTTTGGCTAGGACCCCAGTCTTAACCTGGTCCTGGGTCAGTCGGGCAGCTAGTTCAATGGCCGCTTGTAGGGTTGATGGGTCAGCCCCGATAACGATTCCACGGACAGTGTCAGGTAGGCCATTGATGTAAAGCTCAATAGCCCGGGAGGGAGGGGTGACCAAGTGTGGTACGAGAAGGGAGAGCTCGTGAAAACGCTCCGTGTACCCTTGGTGATCAGCGCCCTTCATTCTGTGCACCCAAAAACTCAGCTTCAAGTTTCTGCACCTCACTGCGAGGTACGAACTCGCGGGTAACCAAAGCTACAAATTCCGACCAGGTCATGGCCAAGGCAGCCTCACGCCCGCAGGTTCTTATCTCGTTGTTCCACCAGGTCAGCGCGCGTTTAGACAACATGCTTGCCGCGTGCGTGACTTTCAGTGTCTCAGGGCACGAGCTAATAACAAAGGCAGCCTCCATCTTTTCGATCCACTGGAGGAGACCAACGGCGCCTTCTGAACCGCTGAAGCTGGTGGGTTTGGTAGCCATGAAGTCCTTGTATGGCTTATTTGCTGGTTCATTTGCGTTCTGAGCTGTAATTTGGTTGGCCCCAGAGGTTCCTTCTTGCCTCAGCCCCTGGCTGATGGCTGTTACCATGCCTGGTAACACAGCCGCGATCTGCTGGGCTATAAGGTTGGCTTAGATCAGCGGAGTCCAAGGGGGCGGGTGCACGTCTGGGAGGCATTCTTGACAAAACGAAAAAAAAAAAAAAAAACGAGCGTTAGATAGAATCGATGACACGCCAAAGATTAAGAATAGAGGACATTGATTATACCAAGAACACAGAATGACATGGCTCAAGAGATTAACAGTTAATATACAACACATAAGCACGCAGCACGTATATAAGTGTAGACATGTGATTGTGATGCATGAGCTATCTAGAGTCAAGGATCCTAGTTATAGTCTAGGTCGGTTTCCTAATTCCCTATAACCACTGGCTCTGATACCAATCTGTCACACCCCGATCGTGATGGCGGAATAATCGAGGCGCGGCGACTAAGTCGTGATTGTTGAGCACAATAGTATAAAAGTCTAAATGCATAAACATAACCAAAATGTCAAATATTACACCATCCAGGTAACATGAAACAAATTGTTTTAATACAAAATATCAAGTTTCCAAACAACTCCTAGACTAGCCTTCATCTCTCTAAGGCCTCTAAACTTGCTAGGGATTTCTTGCAGCATTATTTCCTGAAAACATGTAACAAACTGTCAACTACATAAAGTAGATGAGTGAATTCATAGGTTTAAAGAAAAAGAGTTTATACACAAACAT